>NC_049993.1:2692118-2695646 GCF_000003815.2 Branchiostoma floridae | reverse complement strand
ACGTCACCAACACAATGCTCATTGGCCGACAACAGATTGGCAGCCTGAACTGATGATTTTCTTTTTTCAAACTTCAAAATAATCACAATTAGCATAATGTTGTGATTGGCCAAAGTATTTGCCAACAAGGGCAATCACTGCAAAACTATTTTTGATGAATTTTAATAATTAGTCTTTCTTTCATTGTGATTTTAGATATGCATATTTTATTGTACCTATAACATTGGGGCTCAAACTCAGGATGTGACATTGAGAGTACGGCCATTTTGCTTGTAGAGGTCACTTATTTTACCAGTGTGCCACAATGATTTGACACCTATTGGTACGGTCAAATAGGATAGCCACTTAATAAAACAAATAACCCTCTAAAACTTGACGTTAGCTTTTAAAGGGTACAGATTCTGTTGTTGCTTTTGAAGTACAAATGATAATTACAGTGTTTTATAAGGAAAATCGCATAAAGTAGTAGTAGTAGTAGAAGTCTCCATTCCATGATATACAATTAAACTATTCAATTTGTAGTAAAAAGATAATATAGTGCATGGTTTTTAGTTTGCCATGAGATACGAAATAAAGCCCCAAAGAGGAATGCATGTACCATTTCGCACTTCCCACAATCCTTTGTTGTAGTGTTGTAAAACCATTGAGCTTAAATCAGCAAACTCTTGAAATGGAAAGTTAGGGTCGTAGGGGCAGTGGGTTGTTATCTACTGTGTCTTGGGCACGGTATTGGGAGGCGGATCCCGTCTCCTTTCACTGCCTCCTACCTACCCAAGCAAAGTCATGTACCCATTTTTACATCTGGGTGGACTGAGGAAAAAGGACTGAGGCCTTTCCCAAGGGCACAGTGTCCAGTCCGGAATCAAGCCACTTGTTCTGCAGAATAAGACTTTAGCCGAGTTTGCGATTTGAACCCAACGGTTTTACAAAACTACTGTAAACTTGGGGGGGTGGTATCTGCAGCAAAGGATCATGGTCATTGTGAAAAGGGAGAATTGGTGCTTTGATCTGGGGCACTACTGGCTTGTTTTGAGGATATGGTCCCTCACTTTATCGAAGTTGAGATCGTCGCGGTCATTAATCTGGACCAAGGTAGCCGGGCACTTCTTCTTGATAGCATTTGTCCTCGGTGCGTGCAGCATCTTGGTCTTCATTCCAGCGCCGTCATCTAGACACCTGGTGAGGAAGAAAAAAAACATGTGAAAACCTGATACATTTTTAAACAAGTCAGGGCTCAAAATACCACCTGCATATGCAGGTTAGTGCAGGTAAAACTGGAACTGTGCAGGTATTTCTGGTGTCTATCTGCACCTAACCTGCACTGCTGCATGTACTTTTTTTTTTTTTTTTTTTTTTTTAATTTTTTTTTTAAACTTTATTCAATTGTTCAGCACAATACACAAAAGCATATAAATATACAACATTGGAGCACAATGGAATAAAAAAATATTAACATGAGGAGAGAGAGAGGGGTAACAAGCGTTGATCATTGGTCTGTGATTGACTTAACAGGTGTATCTAAGGGATATCTATCATTGGCATATTGGCAATTTTAGCTTTAAAGTATTTCAAGTTTGGTTTCAAATCTTTCAAAAAACAGGTGTAAATTACATATTTGGCAATAAGGATACAATGTAACAGCTTGTTGTCTCTATATGCTTCAGATATTTCATATATAATCAAGTTCTCATCTATGTTCAGATCTTGCTGTGTTTTGATTTTCCACCATGTACAAAATTGTTTCCAGAAAAGTACAACTTCATGACAATATACAAAAAGATGCTCAATAGTGTGTTCTTCATTACAGTTATTGCATTTGTTGCTTTGTTTGATGTTAACTTTTTGTAGCCAGTTATTTGTCGCAAGATACCGGTGTAGAATCTTATACTGAAAACATTGTAATTTTGTGTTTTTTGTTACAACAAAGGCATTGGTATATGCATTTTCAATGTTACCGCTTCCTATTTTTGCCTTGCCGCCAGGCAAGGCTTTACGCCAGCTTTTTTCCATGGATCAATGGACGGACCTTTTAACCCAGCCCTTCCAAAGCCCCTTCCAAAGGCCCTTCTTTCCTTGCCGAGTTTCATGGCTTAGTTAGACAATGGTACATTCCAGACGAGTATTAAAACGCTCTTCTAAACGCATGTTACTGTATGTGGTCCAGCGTAATAAATCTACGCTTTAACTCACCATGTTCATATAAATATATATCACAAATTGCATCAGAAGGAACTTAGTTTGTAATAAAAAATAATGCATATTCATTGTGGGTCAAAAAGTTTTACAAAACCTGTTTAATGTGCCAATAATTCATCTGACATAAATTATGATAATGAGGGGGAGGGGGGCGACATGTGGAACTCGGGATTTTTAAGCGTAGAATCTAGTCTAACTTACCAAAATAACATAAAATACGCGGCAAGGCACAGCTTTTTTAAAAAGATTTCTTGTTTGTATAATGTTGTTATCTTGCCCTGGTGATACAAATTGTTTTTGTATCAGAATATCATATATTTGCTTACATGTAAGGGTATGAGGGTCTATCTTATAATGTATGATGTTTTCAGGATTACATTTTCTTCTATCTTTTCTAACTACTTCTTTCCATTTCTGTGGTATGGCTGTTTTGAGTGAGTTGTATTTTAATACATGACATGGATTGATTTCTATACCATATGTGTTGTATAGATCAGTTATACTATAAAAGGTTCCATCGTTTTTTAACAAATCATTGAAATATATAATGCCTGCATTAGCCCATGTTTTATAGTATACAGATGATGTTCCAATTACTATGTATCTATTATTCCATATAATTTGCGAGCAGATCTGTCTGTGTGAGAGTGGTTCATGCTGTATTACTTCTTCCCAAGAGGATATGACATCTTTATAGAACAGTGGTAGGTTGGACAAGTCTAGCAGTTTACATGCAAAATTACATTTGAATAATAAGAAACCTCCCCATTTTGAGAAGAGACTTTCTTTTTCCCTTAGTGGGTCTGTAATAAGCCTTCTTACCCATGTAGCCTTTATTGCTTTATTCTTGGTGACAAAATTTACCATCTTTAGTCCTCCTTGGGATATTTTCCCAATCAGAGTTTTCATTTTAACCTTGGGAGGTTTGTTTTGCCACACATATTGAAATATATAATCATTTACTTGTTTTATAAAGGTTGGTGGTGCATGTAAAACTGAACAATTATAAACAAGCTTGGAGATACCTAGTGTCTTGATAATTAAAATTCTGCCTATAATGGTAAGATTTCTACTTTTCCATACATTGCATAGTTTTTTCATCTTTGTAAAGTTGTTGTCAAAATCCTTATTGTAACATATATCTTTATTGTGTCCAAAATGCGTGCCTAGGGCTTTTATGGGTGTGCAGGGCCAGCGTGTTGGTAGTGGTTTGTCTTCTCTATTTTTGTTAGGACCCACCCACAGAGCATCAGTTTTCTTAGGGTTTAATTCTAATCCACTACATCTTTTAAACAAGTGTAAATTATAGAGCTAAGTACTACCGTTGTGAGC
>NC_049993.1:2677909-2686479 GCF_000003815.2 Branchiostoma floridae | reverse complement strand
TTTACTTACCCAAAATTTAGATGACATTTTTCTATGGATTTTTATTTCCAGCAATGAAATTCTTTTATTATTGTCTCTATTTCACTGTTTTAACCAATGCTTGATGCCATGACTGTGACAGGTATCAATCTCTCACTCCTGCAAAAATTTTGCTTGCCCGATCGGTGTACAAGAATTCTCCTAGTCCTATATTCTACCAACCTGATGAAATTATTTTCGGATGATATCATTTGTTTCAGAGTTTTTCGGTACATCCTATGATAACTGCGGAGACGAGAACATTTTTCAAAGCATTTTTCAAAGCATTTTCTTAACTGTGACCACATCGTCATGATCTCTGGGTCAGCAAAATTTGGCTTTACAATTCCTGGATTTAAGAAACAGCGTGAAAATAATGTCAAGACTCCGTTTATATTACTGATTTAGTAGGTTTGTAATTATTTGGGATATTCTTCTTTATCTTATGTGGTGCACCCAAAACATTTCTGTAGGTTGGGTGCACCAGAGCACCTAATCCCAAAAATTAATTTTGAGCCCTGCCTTACTTTTGTGATCAGGAAGACGAAATGGATGAGAAACCATATGTTCCTCTTTGGAGAATGAAAACATAACAATATCTCACTTTGATCATTTGAAAGAAAAACTGTATCCAGCTAAACAAATGCAAAGAAATATCTATCTTGCATTTGAAAGACAGCCAGTGAGGAATATGCCACAGTGACACTGACACAGATATCAACCAACAAAATGTAGTTTACTAGTAGTAGATTGATTTATTTCCTCTTCCAAGTAGTGCAAGCATCACTATGCACCTATTGTGTGCACTGAATTGCCCTGTAACTTTAACTAACACCTGAATATATAAAGAAAAAATCTACCAACCAATTACATTGTTCAAGAGTTACATTCGCACTAAACACTGTAAAATTATCATCTTTGGATAGACAAAAACACATCTTTATCTTGCATCCGGTATTATTTATAACAGGAAACTTGGACTGTGACTTCAGTGGGAATCTCATAGGGTGATTGTTTGTGGCAGACATTCGCTACGTCACCAACACAATGCTCATTGGCCGACAACAGATTGGCAGCCTGAACTGATGATTTTCTTTTTTCAAACTTCAAAATAATCACAATTAGCATAATGTTGTGATTGGCCAAAGTATTTGCCAACAAGGGCAATCACTGCAAAACTATTTTTGATGAATTTTAATAATTAGTCTTTCTTTCATTGTGATTTTAGATATGCATATTTTATTGTACCTATAACATTGGGGCTCAAACTCAGGATGTGACATTGAGAGTACGGCCATTTTGCTTGTAGAGGTCACTTATTTTACCAGTGTGCCACAATGATTTGACACCTATTGGTACGGTCAAATAGGATAGCCACTTAATAAAACAAATAACCCTCTAAAACTTGACGTTAGCTTTTAAAGGGTACAGATTCTGTTGTTGCTTTTGAAGTACAAATGATAATTACAGTGTTTTATAAGGAAAATCGCATAAAGTAGTAGTAGTAGTAGAAGTCTCCATTCCATGATATACAATTAAACTATTCAATTTGTAGTAAAAAGATAATATAGTGCATGGTTTTTAGTTTGCCATGAGATACGAAATAAAGCCCCAAAGAGGAATGCATGTACCATTTCGCACTTCCCACAATCCTTTGTTGTAGTGTTGTAAAACCATTGAGCTTAAATCAGCAAACTCTTGAAATGGAAAGTTAGGGTCGTAGGGGCAGTGGGTTGTTATCTACTGTGTCTTGGGCACGGTATTGGGAGGCGGATCCCGTCTCCTTTCACTGCCTCCTACCTACCCAAGCAAAGTCATGTACCCATTTTTACATCTGGGTGGACTGAGGAAAAAGGACTGAGGCCTTTCCCAAGGGCACAGTGTCCAGTCCGGAATCAAGCCACTTGTTCTGCAGAATAAGACTTTAGCCGAGTTTGCGATTTGAACCCAACGGTTTTACAAAACTACTGTAAACTTGGGGGGGTGGTATCTGCCGCCAAGGATCATGGTCCTTGTGAACATGGTCATTGTGAAAAGGGAGAATTGGTGCTTTGATCTGGGGCACTACTGGCTTGTTTTGAGGATCGCGTCCCTCACTTTATCGAAGTTGAGATCGTCGCGGCAATCGGCGTGGACAAAGAAAGCCGGGCAATTTACAGTCTTCTTGATAGCATCTGGCACCCCTGATTGCAGCATCTTGGTCTTGATAGCAGTGCTATCTGGCAACCTGGTGGGGAAGAAAAAAACATGTGAAAACCTGATACATTTTTAAACAAGTCAGGGCTCAAAATACCACCTGCTGCATATGCAGGTTAGTGCAGGTAAAACTGGAACTGTGCAGGTATTTCTGGTATCTACCTGCACCTAACCTGCACTGGTGCATGTACTGGGTTTTGTACATAAATGTCTTATGATGTAGGTGTTCATGGATTGTTATCAGCTGCATTGACTGTTACCACCTATTTATTATAAAAGAAAGAATAGCAATGGTTCCTGAACAATTTTAGTATGATCCATACTTCTTAAATTCATATTGGTGCAGGTACAAGTTGTCTGGTGCAGGTAATTTTCAATGTTACCTGCACCAGTGCAGGTTACGCAAAAAAAAAGTATTTCTAGTCCTGCAAGTCCATATACATTTTGTAAGAGGATGACCTAGTACCTGTAGGGGAATTGCACACTTCCTAGTAATCCTTGCAATGGCATGTATCTAATAGGTTTCAGAATGATTGTCAACAAATGTAATTGTCCTTGCTTTCCAATCAGTTCTTTTTTATGGTCTCATCCATAAGTTTTTTCTTCCCATAGACTTCTATGATCAGGGGTGCCTAAGCATTTGCACGAACCCTATGAGTTTGAACATTATGTGATACGCACAAATCACTCTGCGAAAATGCGCAAACCTTATGAAAACCACACGAATCACTATGTGACACACACGAACCTTATGCGATTTGCACCGACCTTATGAGAAACTGGCCAACCACCACCGGGTCACGTGACAACACGTCATTTGCATAAGGTCCGTGCGAATCAAATAAGGTTCGTACGTGTGATTTGCCGGCGCCTTTTGTGCAATTATCCAACTGGACAGGACTGATTTGGGGATTCTGTGCAATTAACAGAAGTGTGCAATAATCTATTGTGCTATCAAATGGACTCTACTTTATCAGATCATTATCAGCGGCCTCATCTTTAACGTTTAAGGAAAAAGGTACTGACCAGCTGACCAGGATCAACTTGTTACAATCTTGACCCTCCCTGTTCTTGTAGTCAAAGTCGTAAATGCTCCAGCGGGCATCATGACTCGGGAAACTGGCTTGGAATTCCTCGAAGGTCGACGACTGAAATAAGGAACAGACATGCAACAGCTTGTCAGCTTGAAGGAATATATTGTAAAAGATAAAGTCACTGTATTTGGTCATTTTTCTACAGTATGAGTTGAATCTACCATATTACACTTCACAGCAATATTCACAACGTATGGATACGACTTTATTGTGCCGTGAGGACGTCTTGAAATATGCACACTTCCTTCCACCGCTTGAGTTGTCCGCCATTTTATCCAACTTTCTGACGCACCAAGGCGCGCTCTAGAACGCGTTCGGTTGTTCACTTGAATGAGAAGGGGCTGAACGAGCAACCTTCATGGAGGAGCTCCACAGAGCTCCTGCATGGAGTTTGCTCGTGCAGACCTCTAGCTTCACGGAGCGGGCTCTACACACTCATGAATGCAAACACTTGGTTCTCGTCACCTTCATGATTTTTTTTAACTCCATGGGGAAGCTTCTCTCGTAGAAGAAAAACAAACGGGGACGGGCTGAACTAGCACCTTCAACAAATTGTTGGTAGGGCGCTATGGAGATATCGTAAATAACAAAAATAGAACGGAGAGCAGAGCGAGCAACCTCTACAAACTATGAATGTAAACATTCGGTTCACGTCACCTTCAGCAAATTAGTGTTGGGGCTCTATACGGAGATCAGTGTAAACAACAAACATACACAGAGCCGATAGCTGACCGAGCAGCGCTCCACGGGCTATATGAATGTAAACACTCGGTTCACGTCACCATCAACAAATCGGTGTTTAGATAGGGCTCTATACAGAGATATTGTAAACAACAAACACACAGAGCCGATAGCTGACCGAGCAGCGCTCCACGGGCTATACGAATGTAAACACTTGGTTCACGTAACCATCAACAAATCGGTGTTTAAATAGGGCTTACCGTATAGAGCCCTAAGACCGAATTGTTTTGGGTGACGTGAACCAAATGTTTACATTAATAGCCATTGGAGTGCTGCTCAAACAGCCCTCCGTTTACCGTATAACGGGGTGTCTGTGTGGCGCAACGGCTAGAGCGTTGGAGTCAGAATCAGAAGGTCCTGAGTTCTAAACTCGCCATGCCCCTGCCCCCATGACGGTGGAGTGACGCCCACCGAGCCTCACGGCTTATCTGTCTAAATGTGTCAAAAAACACCTACGGATTTGGTGCTGCCAGTGTGTCGACATCTGCACACTTGCCATTGAGACCCGTGAATTTTTTTTTTACCGTGTAGAGCCCTAAGACCGAATTGTTTTGGGTGACATGAACCAAATGTTTACATTCAGATAGATGCTTCTCCATGAGTTTTAAAAAATTCATGAAGGTGACGAGAACCAAGTGTTTGCATTCATGAGTTCGTAGAGCCCGCTCTGTGGAGCTGGAGGGCTGCACGAGTAACCTCCATGCAGGAGCTCTGTGGAGCTCTGTGGAGCTCCTCCATGGAGGTTGCTTTGCAGCCCCTATTGACTTGAATCGTTACTGAAGTTTGCTTAAAAAGTTAAAGTCCCCGCAAAGCTACGAAGATCTGCGACCGCAACGGTCGATTCGAAAATCTAGGACTGAGTTACTTCAGGTAGGCTACCCGGAAGTAATTATAAGTGAATTTGATCACGGCTTACATTGGCGTTGTTAATTAGCACTAGAAATGTGATAAAATGATGCAGATAAGTTGGAAATAAGTTACAAATGTCAACCTGACTGGAGATTTTTAAGTTCAGGTTATTTGAAATTTTAGCGCCAAATTTCTACAATATATCCCTTTAAGTTACGGGACAAACAATTTTCGATGTGACATCTGAGTGATGAATGTGTTGCAAAATCATTTTCTAACGCATGTCTTTGTCTTTTTGGTGCCTTGCACAATGATTCCCGACAATGCATATCCGTAGTGTATTTTCTCCATGAAAAATGGAGGTACAGTTTTTGCTACATGTATGTGTGTCAGGATATTTGAAATCAGCATAACTATAGGAACCTCTAGATGGATTGTGATGACAGTTGCTATGCGGACATGGGGTGGGAAGATAAAGGTCAAGGTAGGTTTTTGGCCCCCTGGCCTGCAACCTTGGTACTGCAGCAGAACCATTTTTTGGATCTTTTGGACTCCTGGACATGCTATAGTCTTGACATTTTGGTTGCAGATAGCTTTCGATGCAAGGTAGAACTTGTGTAGGTATGCACCATCTAGCCGCCTTACCTCCACCTTGGTATCCACGATGATATTGTCCTTGCCGGGCTTGCCCTCAGCCTTGAAGGTCACGTACTTGTACTTGTGCTTTTGTTTCACCTCGTCAAAAGCTGAGATCACTTCATCTGTAACCTTGATAGGATCCTAGAGGAGTAAAAAACAACATTATGTGAAATGTTCTTTTGCAATTGTGTTACAGTTAACTAACACGGTAACACCCCAGTTTTGGGGTGTAACAAGTACAAGCTGTATGCACAAGACCTGACTGTTTGGTTGGGTCTACTCAGCTCACATCGGAACAGACCCCTACTCTTTTTAATGAGTGTGGTGGGTTCTTAAACATACTTTCCTTAAACTTGGGGCCCTTGCCCTTACATCCAAGTCGAGAAAACCTAAGCTAGGTACTCATTCTCACTGAGTTGAGTGAGAAAATATGTGTTTACTACCTTTCCAATTGCAGGGACACATCATTGGGGCCTGCTAGAGATTTAAAACCAAAACCTCTGTATTCTAAGTCTTCTCATGTCGAGATCTGAATTCCTGCTGCCTGAGTCACTTTCATAAGTTCTTGCACATGCAGGGTTAGACAAGTTTTCAAAAACTCACTTGTCCTACCGGGCAAGTACATAAAAAATTTACTTGCCCGAACCAAATTTTTACTTGCCCGAAATTCAAATTACATCTTTCTATGTATTTTCACTTTCATAAATTTTCACTTTTGTTATCGGCTATCTTTTCCTGTGTTGACCAATGCTTGATGCAATTAGAGTAAAAGGTAACAAATATATTGGTGCACTTGACGTCAAAACTTTAATGACTTTCATGTGCACTGATCAGACAGCATTCAAATTACAATGTCCTGCTAACCATACTAGTGAGACACAACAGAAACAGTTTGGACTGCCAGGTTCACTTCAGAAGATATTTACTGAAATGAACAGGTCACTGAGAATAAAGTACACATATTTTTTTTCTGACAGTCAGACTCAGGGGTGAGGCACTGACTGCAAATCTGGGAATTCTTGAGTTTTGATGTGGCCCTATCATCCAAAATCGATGTTTCTACTGGCTTAAAAATGACATGGTCAATATAGGCAGGCATTCAGCCTCATGTGCTGTCACACTCAGTGGTAATTTGAGCGGGTCACATCTGGAAATTCTTACTTGCCCGTCGGGCAAGTGGGGAAGCACTTCTGCTTGCCCGAACAGCACTTTTACTTGTCACTTTTACTTGTCCGTTTACTTGTCCTTTTACTTGTCCTTTTACTTGTCCTTTTACTTGTCACTTTTACTTGTCCTTTTACTTGTCCTTTTACTTGTCCTTTTACTTGTCCTTTTACTTGTACTTTTACTTGTCACTTTTACTTGTCCTTTTACTTGTCCGGGACAATCGGGCTAATGGACTTGTTTATCCCTGACATGCGATCGATCAAGTGAGTCCTCATGTGTTCTTGCCTATCCTCATCAAAGACTTTGCATAATGGTACCCATAATGGGACTTAAGGTCTCATTGATGAGTTTTTTTCTTCCCATAGATTTTTATGTTATCATACTGTAAATGCAGAAACTTTCGCGGTGGTTTAATGTTCACGGTTTTCGCAGTGGCCGCTTCACTGCGAACTTAAAACCACCGCGAACATTTTTCCATGGCAATAAGAGACTACAGTGCATGGTGCTACCGCGAATCTAAATCCCCGAGGACTTAAATGCTTTTACAGTACGTGTTTTACATAGGCGCGTTCATACTGAAGCTACAGCGAGTTTTAGCATATTTTTCAAGCTATGTTGAGCACATTTACATGTACCCTATATCGTGGGAAAAAATTGCCAACGTCAAATAGACATATGTCCTTTGTTTATAGCAATTACAAACAACAATTAGTCAATCCCCACAAGAGGCACTTTTTCGCTGTT
This sequence comes from Branchiostoma floridae, assembly GCF_000003815.2. NCBI lineage: Eukaryota > Metazoa > Chordata > Leptocardii > Amphioxiformes > Branchiostomatidae > Branchiostoma > Branchiostoma floridae. Next base: position 2,679,031 of record NC_049993.1, on the reverse strand, counting down.
ACTGTACAACCGCACCACTCAGAACCTAAGACTGTGTACCTCCGACCTAGCGCGTGGCTGCCAAAATTTACATGCTAATTTCTTCAGTTACAAACAAGTTTTCACCAATCGAACTTCAGATCAGTTCGGCTGGCTAAAAGGGAATTTCTTACCGCTAAAAAAAATGCGTCCATGCAGATGTTTATTTTTTGGCTTGGATCTCTTTTAGACTACAGACTTGGAGTAATACATCAATAAGACCATAGTGCTTACAGGCTCCATGTCCTAAGGAATTATCGTCAGTTTGGAAGGTCATATGATGAACATTTTTCACATTTCATCCAACATCATTACACAAGTTACGTACTACAAAAGTACCCTTACACTAGTTGAAAACAAACGAAAAACGGTCCTCCATTTGGGGTGGTGGTCACAAATAATAACACCAATACACCATATTGATAATATTCTAGCACAATATTCTATTGTACATAAATGGTCAAGAATATCGTGTACAAGGGAATGGGTTTTCTGCGCGGCAAAAATTTGTGCGTTCCTAAAATATGTAAAAAAAGGTGCAGTTACTGCAGTACGAAATCCTTAAATCTTTCGAATCCCTTGGGAGCCAGCTGATCTATTTCCAAGGGACCAGAAATTCAAACAAATAATTTCGGATAGAAATGTACATGCGGCCACATCTGATTAAGGTTGTCGTATTATCACATTTTTTGACATATCTTATGAACTTTATTTTTTCCCACGCAAATTTCTCCCGCGCACAAAACTCCAACCAGTCCCCAGACTAATAATATAAAAAAAAGACCCAGAAATCCCAGAATGAAGACTTATACTGTCCCAACTTTTAACAAACCAGTCATTGTTATTTGTATATGTACAAATATAAATTCTGATAATGATGATGATGAATTCCTCAAACTACTTAGAAATCAACTTAAGACTCACCATGATTCTTCACCTCTTGGTTGTTCAGAATATCGACTTGAATTGAAGATGTGGACCTACAGAAATAAAAAATGACACAAACAAAATGTTGGTAATTTTGTTATAACGGTACTGTGCTGCACATGTATGCATGCCAGCTGTTAAACTTACCAGTAACTAGTTGTGTTTCTGGACTATCAT
>NC_049993.1:2667596-2677328 GCF_000003815.2 Branchiostoma floridae | reverse complement strand
TTTCATAAAAAATATGGATCAACTTAAGACTCACCATGATTCTTCACCTCTTGGTTGTTCAGAATATCGACTTGAATTGAAGATGTGGACCTACAGAAATAAAAAATGACACAAACAAAATGTTGGTAATTTTGTTATAACGGTACTGTGCTGCACATGTATGCATGCCAGCTGTTAAACTTACCAGTAAACTAGTTGTGTTTCTGGACTATTCAGGTAAGTCGGCTGATTGTAACTAATGGTGAAAATTTGCTGAGTGGTAATTTTTATTTTTATTTTTTTCCCCAAAAATAGGAGCGAGCGAGCGAATCCGTGAACCAAGAAATTAAATCGGTGTGGCCTGACCTGCTATTATCTGATTCATACAGGCATCCTCCATGCCATATAAGGAATTTGTGCAGTTGCACTTCCATATATGGGAGGGGGCTCCAAATGAGGGGCTGTTAGGACAGCCTGCAACACTGGGTAAACGCCATATTTGCAAGTTGCAGTCCATATATGGAAACAAGGGCCATCGAACCTGAGGCTGCATGTCAGTCTACAACACCGGGCGAACGCCATATTTGGAAGTTGGACTCCATATATGGAGAATGAGGACCCTCCCAGCCTGGGGGTACATGTTCGCCCCCAACACCGGCCAAAAAGTGCCTTCATCCATTGAGTAAATAAAAATGGTGGATGACTTACTTCTTCCGAAAATAAAAGGTTTAAGAAATAGTCAGAAAAATCCCTTTGAGTAAAAAGCTAACAAATCAACCCTAGCGATAACAAATAAGCCTTTCGCCAAGTCGTCTTAGCAGGTGGAAATACAAATCCTTAAAGTAAACAGTCTTTAGCTTTTAAGCCTAAGGCCATATTCATTCGATTATATGGATGTCATCCTCTGGGCATCCCAGAATTGATGCGAGTGTGCGAAGGAAAGATAAGTTGGGCAAAAACAGGTTGCCTTCACTATGAGCCAAGTGGTTGGGAAGATGGAACAAATGGCAGAACACGCAGAACATAAAATGTCCAACGTACGAATGTTTACAAAACCAGTACGTTTTGCATTTTTTCTTACATAAGTATACATTTTCCGATATTTTTGGCCATCTATTGCATTTTTTTTTCATTTTGCAACTATTCACAGTATAGTTCCCTCCAAGAAAATGGAGGTATCGTTGCAATACAGAATTCACTCTGGAAGTTATGTGGGGTACGGGTATATAACAAGAACTGCTGGAAGGTATGCAATGATTTCGGTAGGTGGGTAGGTGTGGGGATGGTGATAGTGCAGGTCGCGACTTGAGGCCCCCTGTTGGTTAACCTTGGTACTGCAGCAGCACGTTTTGTGTTATATCTTTGCACCTGGACTTGCTGTGGTGTTGATTTCTATGTGATGGGTAGGTGTATAGTAGATGCTTATTTGATGTGAATTTTTGCACTTTTTTTTTTTAAATGGCAAAAATTGATGCACGTTCTGATGTCTTCCATGCAATCGAATCCGTTTGGCCCAATGCGATAACTTTTTCCTTAAAGGATTCACTTATCACGTTTGCTACCGTCATTTAGATACAAAAGAAGACTGATATTCGACACTGTGCACTTTCAGGTTCTTAACCAAGTGTAGCGTGAAGGAAGAGTCCAACTAAACCAGGCCGGGGGGTGGGGCAGCATCTTTTTCAAGTTGCATTACCACGAACAAAATGAAACATCCAATCTAACATTTAACGTACATAGAATTTACACTTACAGTTTGTAAACACTATCTTATACGTCAAACAGTGCCTCACAAGATCATTTAAAGTAAGTATACTTTGTAGCGCTGCTACTAGTAGTTAAGTGCGTTATGCCCCAATTCAGTTGACCGTCCCATGCCTTTGTTACCTTACAAGAAGTTGTGTCAGGCTCTGGGTAAATTTTCACAACAATTTGAGAAGCAAACTAACACTAACTTTTTGTCATGTCTGTGGCTGTCTAGTTCACTTCAGGGACATCTTTTACTACCACTGAGGACAAACCTAACGAAGGCTAGTTCCTCCTTCAGTCCTTCTTAATATTCATAAATGACGGCACGCTACACAGACAATATCGCAAAATTATTTGTACCTGGCTGCCGATTTGCCTTTCTCCGCGAAGCGGCTCGCGCTCCTATAAAATCGCATAGAAATCTCGTGGGATCTGAGTGGCTTGCCGGAGACGATTTTGAAAGTGTCTTACGCATTTGAAAATGCATATATTTCGGACTCTTTTTGCTTCTGCGGTGGCAATTGATGACGATTATTATATAAATCGGGGGGAAATGACAACAAAAACGTCAGCACGGTCACCGCGGCGACTGATCAGAACTGGAGTGGGGAGGGGGGTGTCAGCGCACGACGCCGATTTTCCCAAGGCGGGTTGCGTCTCTCTAAGCCGATTACGGACGATAGAAATCATCAGTTCATCAAAAATAAGTAACTTCCGCTGATTTTCTGGAGATCTTACAAAATTTCCACGGTCTTTCTATATTTTTGAGCGCCGATTTTGGCTTACAGCGACCCACCAGTTTCTTGGGGAGAAATTGATGCGGCCGCGCCTCGGGCCTTTACCGTACGTTTACGTGACTCGAAAGACCCACTAGTAATTGCAAACTGCAAGTTTCTCTAAATAATTACCAGAAAATCTCCTTTCAAATAAGCGAATTAGTTTTATAACGTTGTCAATATTCTTGGCGTAACTTCCGAAGACCTCTAGTAGCCATGGTTTATCTTGCCTTTTTTTTTTTTTTTTTTGCCAGCTGAAGGGCCCTGAAGGGCCCTGCGCGCCTCCCCCTGGATCCGCGCATGGGCACTGTGTTCTTTAAGATCACCTGTGAGAGCCTATTTATTCATAGCCACAGGGGATAATTAATTTGCAGGGCGTGCCTGAAGAATACAATGGAGCGTGGTGGTCCCACTCATCGCCATCCAACACAACATGGACTGATTGATGTAGAGACTCGCAATGTTCATTGCTTAGGGGCGCCACCTGATACATGTAATGTTAAGCACATCCTACTGTCCTTGTGGAAACAGCAAAAGCCGAATGCGATCATATTTGTTTATGTGTTTAGTTCCATTTAGGTATCAGAATTTCTCCTCCGTATACCTCCGAGTGGGAGGTATTGTTCTTGGTGTGTGCGTCTGTTAGCTACTTCAACCATCGTGACTCTAAGCTTTTTTCGACCAATCAGCGATGCGTGATAAAGATTGGATCAAAAAGAAAGAGAGAGAGGTCACCTTGGTAACAACTCTGTCAAACCTTCGTCAAATACTTCTGCTTATACATTTTCTTATAGGGAAAGATATTCTTATTCTCATTTCTCATGAGATTTGAGAGTCTTGAATTAAGGATATTCTGCATCATATCAAGTTATCTGTGGTCTGAACACAAAGTTGCATCAATCAAGACAATCTGATTATTTGCATATTTGATAAGTTGTGACAATACCGCCAATTCGGAGGGGAATCTTCTTTGCGTGACAACAACTGCAATCTGGATAGACGGCTATTGTGAGTGTGCAGCGGACTATAGATGATATATAGACATCGGACATACCTCTATAATAACAGGTCACCGCAATTATTGTACGATTGCAGTAAAGCGGAGATAATAGATGGACTACTCAACTGAGCCTACCTGTGTAACCGGGCAATTACCAGGCCAGGATGACCCAGCAAAAACCTTGTCGTGCAATTAACATGTTTTTTTCCAAATCATTGTTGTGCTGATACACCGGTACCAAAGGAAGAGAATGGAGTCATAAAGCTTTTGTGGTTTGATTAGGAAAATAGATGGCGTTTGATTCTCGAAGTGTCAGAAGGACCATGAAAAAGCCCAGATGTTGCCTATGGCCATCCAAATGATAAGGAGAAGACAAAAACAGGCAAACAAGCCTAGTGTGGGAGTCGAACGGAACCAATTTCTCAAATATCCAAGTAAAAAATATATTCACCGCGTCAAAATAATCATCGTACTGTACATTAAAGAAAGGAACGCAACTTCAAATTACTCTTCAATAGCGCCTGTGCTTACAAAGTAATGACTCAAATCTTAATTGTCAAGCAGCGTTTTTTGCTTAATTTGCAGCTGTCCTTCGGTCGTGCGCGTTCGCAAAATTCGCCAGGTGTCCCAAAATAAGCCATTATTTGTCGAAAAACGGAATTCGATATCGGAATAACGACAAGGCACTGTCCATTAGGAAACTACGTTTGGAGTGAACTAGGATAAGGAGTACTTCCCAAGCCAGCTGCCGCCGCACCGCGTGCATACCCGAGACGCCATAGCTGCGTGTTACACCGTGCATTTATATTGATACAGACGCAAAAAATTAACACGCCAACGGATAAAAAAGTCTATACTTGAATTGTAAAAAGAAAGAAGCACAAATATACAAGTAAGATACCTTAAAGCTTTCGGTTCCGAAGAAAGTCGACTTGTGGTCTGTGTCTCGGCTACTCGGGGCGGTACGGTTACGGGTGGATTTGAAGACTCTCGACAAACGCTCTGAGGAGAACAGTTCTCTGACTGAGAGCTGCTGTGGGTTTGAATGCTTATTTATAGACTTCTCTAGCTGTTGGACATGTTTTTCCACCAACAGATGGAAAAAAGGGGCGGATTGACCCTATGAGACTTTTTTCGACCAATCAGAGACGAGCGATAATGATAGGATGAATTGACCTATTGGAAAAGGTGATAGGTCACCATAGGGACAAAAACTGTGTCGTTTATGGATTAGTTTGCTTATAAAAGTGGTAATCCTTAAAAACCTTAATTGCATGTACATGTGTATATGGCTTTTCAGTCGGATAGTATCAAGAAGACGTGCATTTCGACGGTTTTCACAATTAGACTCAACCATCCACTCCCCTTAAAGGGGTATAGACACGTTTTCCAGACGTTTTAAGAAACAACTGAGATCTATTTCTGGCGAAATTCAAATTTGAGAACGGTTTGTGTCGAGTCTTGTCTAGTCCTGTTGTTGCGTTCTTGTCTGTAAATGACTTTGTGGTGTGTTGTTGCGAAAGGATGTGGGACAAGGACGGCTTGATGACAACCAGGAACAAATTTCTGGATGCCCGAGCTTATATAAGCCAAAATGCAGTCAGGTGTGACACAGAATTGTTCTGTATGATGGGGTAATTGCCTTCGTCAAGAAGGATATTTGCTGCAGTTTGTGTGTGTGTGTGTGTGTCTGTGTCTGTGTCGGTGTGCCTTTGAACAGAATAATTCGAGAAATCGCTGATGGATTTTGTTGATATTTGGTAGGTTTTTCAGAGGGTCGGGAAAACGAAAGTCGATAATTGGCCTCCTAGCGCCTTTCAACAGTACTACAGCAACAAAACTTCCGTTTTTTTACATCTCGTGCTCTGGGCATGCTATGATCAGCGCTGATTTTTTTAGTGGTTATGTTAGATAGCTCGTGTTTGTGATAAGAATGTTTATACTTGCTCGGAGCTACGATTCTATTTAGATCTCTCACGGAGTGTTTTTTTTTTCTCAGAAGTCGCCATCCCTGAAACAAAGATCGTATGTTCTGACGTAACCTACATTTGCATAATTCCACCAGGTGCCATTAGACCGCCACCTCAAAAAAACTTTGTTACAGAGGACTTCTCAAAATTGTCTTCAACACCTAAATATCTGAATTGTTATTTTCACTCCGCGTACCGTAGGTACGCTTCGAGTGAAAATATTGTTTTCGTACCGTTTCTTCTTTCTTTCTTTCTCCTGTCACGACCTTTAAAGTGTTTCCTCTCCGTCGTTCTTAGCCCGAATGACCTGAAATTTGGCACAAGTGTACCTTGGGTCAATACCCTCAGACGTTTTTTTCGGTTTTTTGATAGATACTTTTAAAATGATTTTATGGATGTTTTTAGGTGGTGTTTTGACCGAACTGTATAATTGTGCCTCCCGTGCCCAGGTATTAAACCCAAGGGACCCGAAATTTGGTATGATAGTGCATGAGATATTTACTAAAAGAACCCTGTTATCATTTTTGGCACAAAATCACTTAAAAATGATTTATAAGCCAATTTGGCGGGGTTTTTCGTCTGCGTTTTCGTCTTCACCGCCTCTGAGCGTCTCACCATATATGGTAAATGACGTAATCACCTTCCCTGTGGTATGACCAGGTGGCGGCCGTGCACGTGGTCACCCCTGCTTGCTCTAATTAATATTCATGAACACGCGTCGCAAACGTCATCCGGCGAATGCGGGTGTTGTTGGAATATCTGCAGTTATCAAATTCATGAACGACGAATAATGACACGGTGTGAGGGCATTGTTCTCAGTGCTATTGTCACCAATTCAAATCAAATTTATTGTCACAAACCTCGACGCAAGCACAAGATACGTTGGCACATTTTAGACAGGAGGCCACCCTCAGTCAAGTGTAGCCTCTACCAGGCTCCACGGTTCGGTGGTCTAATTGTAGAAAGTGGACAAATAGAGTCAATAGTATGCTAGGAGAGTCGGCCGGCCAGAGGATTCATTTCAAGTGCAGGATTCACCACAGAACAAGTCATCAACAACGGAGAGAAAAAATATCGCAATCCCAGTGCGAAAACCACAACGCCTAACCTTATAGCTCAGAGCTGTTTGGCATGGTCGATTTGGCGGTGCTTGAGCCCCGCTGTTACACTGTCCACAATTAAAAGCCGCTCCGCGTAAAAAAAAATAGAAGAAATTGGTCAGGAAAAGACAGAAAACACGCCAGATAAGTTAACGTCACATGGCCGAGGACTATAGTTTGCGACTTGCAATTTGCCAGGCCGGCCAACACTTATAGGCCAATTAACTCCAACCAAGAAGGTTATATACTAGGCTTTTATTCCTTGAACTTGGCAAAAGTCCTCTATTCAACCAGGCGGAAGTCTGGTAGTGGCTAATCAACCGCCGCGCGGGTCGCCTTGCTGCCACATGTACACATGATCACATAAAAAAAATAATGACATATGTATTAGCGTTGAATTATCATTTTTGAGAAGGTTCCGTTTATCACGGAACTGCTGTTGTTTCAGAAATCTCACTGACTTTTGCTTGCAAACACGTAAATTCCTAACTTGCAACTACAGTATTCTCAGCGGCGCTCAACGCGTTCCTACGTCTCACCATTTGTGGTAAACAAAGCCGACAAAACGGTCCTTGAACACGCAGCTGGCAGGTGCGGCGGGTTCACGGTCTGCTAATTGAATTGTCTCGGTAGCCAATCAGCAAAGACTTCGTACTACTTAGTGGATCACGTGCGCAGTGCCGCGCATAATAAGGTTCTCGAGATCTGTTAGTTTATGTGAAAAATAAATGGAACTTTAAGGTTATAACAGACGTATAATTACTGCAATTGCTGAGTCCTTTTACACAAAAAGCATACAAAACATTTAGATATATGAAACAGACTTCGTGCAAACATACAGTGGCTAATAATCTTTGTTCATCAATATAATGTATTACCTGATTAACTCTAGGTATAAAAACGGAATGTGATCCTTTTTGTCTGAATACAATGTGCATAACTTTATATGTATTTGTACTGATAATGTCATTGCAGTTCAGCCATGATATCCAATCGGATTTTTAAAAAAATGCACTTTGCTAAAAACGGCTAATAAGCATATCTTGGTAAAGAGTTAAAAGTATAGTGAAGTTTGTTTGGAGAGGTCTGCTTGTATGAAGATTAGTTATGCTTGTGACAACCTTGAATAAGTGCAGTAACTGCCCTTGCCTTGTGTAAATAAGCAGGAAAACTTTAATCATAACCACGCTATTGTCTGCTGTGGGTACGTAATACTAACGTTTAGGGTCGCATAACGTGTTAACGCATCTGTAGAAAAAATACAACACAATTTCCGTTTGTGAAATAAAACCTTTTTTCTTGAAGTAAAACGGTGCCTTCTTTGTTAATGTGTGAAACACTAGCATGTTGTGTGCGTGTTGTTATCAAGAAATAAAAATTGGATTACCGTATACATCATAAAAATAGTATAGTAGCAACGTAGTTCCAGGTCATTCTCACATGGGATTTATTTTTTTCAAATTCAATTTTGGAACAGTCCATGTTTGCATAAAGGGGGAGAGCGGAGTGAAAATAGCTGAATTTGCTCCTAAGCAAATGCCGGCCTTTCTAGTATTACATTTATGATACTTAACATTCAGTGTTCAAGACAATCTTGGGAAGACCTCTATACCAACGTTTTTTGAGGTGGCGGTATTATGGCACCTGGTGGAATGATGATAATCGATGTTACATCCCCGTAATGCTGTGACATACTATGTATAATCGGACAGCATATGGAAAAATTACTATACATGTATACATGCTTATTGTACGTTTTCAGTGAAGCGGAGATGATGGATGGAGTGACAAGGTCCATGGGTCGATATGTGTGCCAGGGTCAATGACCGGGTCAAACTGATCCAGCAAAATCTTTGACATTTATTTTTTTTCAAATCATCGTTGTCTACATCCATGGTGTAGCCATAGCAATAAAAAGAATGGAGCCAAGAAGGCTTTCGGGGTCTGTTTAGGAAAAAATGGTGTGTGATTCCCATATTGTGAAAAGGGCTATGAAAAAGCTTCAAACCATTGCCTGTGGCATTCCAAAGAAAGGCAGAAGAAAAACAAAAGTATACATGTCTAGTGCCGGAATCACATGGAACATATATCCAAGTAGATGATACGCTTTGGCTTCCAGTTATTTGATTTTGCAGGCTTTAATACGTAGAAAGCCTCTTAGCGATGGATTCATTTCCGCTATTGAATCCAGCCGTTTTTGTCTAATATTGAAAAAGGAGCAGGCCGGGAGAATCTTTACAGGAAGACACTAGATCAAACTGCATTTGTTCTGTTCATCATTCTAGTACTGAGGAAAATCACGCCGATACCGCTGTAAAAAGGTACTTATTGGAGTTAAGGGCGAACGTTGCTGTGGCAATGTTGGGTCACTCGGCGAATCTTTTTGAGAAGTTGGTGGAGGGTGTGGCTGGAGGGCACACCGTAGACCCGCCCCTTCTCTGCAAGGGGTATGCGACCATGTCAGTGCCCTGCAATTAAATATGTTGATTGCAAATTCTTGCCCGAGGGCTAACTGCAGGCACAAACAACATGTAGAATAAGGAAAATACAAAGGTGCTGGGAACTACATTCTATGATTGTGCTGTGCTACTAAAGTGTACATTCTGCTGGTTTTGTTGGGTTTGACTTCTTCTTTTTAGGCAGTGGAAGACGAATATACCCACTTCTTTTATGATGTGCTGGTTCGTCCCGCTTTGTTCTTTGCGCATATAGCCTATTGCATCACACCAAAATGTCCGTTGCGCAGGTTGCATGATTACTACCACCAAGTCGAAAAATAACTGCATGGTTAAACTACAGAAGCTGGCATTTCCGCAATACAGGCTTTTTGTTTGACGTCATCTGCGCCATGTTAGATTACCTCAAGGTCGAAATTTAATCCCACTTTCTTTTGATTGTAGTTTATATAGTAACGATAGAAGTATTCTTTTTAGCTACATTATAGGGAAGTTTCCTCGCTTTGAATATTTGTCTAGTGTTGAAAAAATTCATTTTTCTTATGAGTTTTGATCAAACGACGTTATACAAACACATCTCAAGCTACATATTTAACATTACTAAGAAACGAGAAGAAGCCGAACAAATGTATTAGAATAGTTTTTAGAATCCATGTTTTAGATCAGTTTTAGAAACCATTGTGTACTGTATAACGACCTTGA
>NC_049993.1:2663959-2667496 GCF_000003815.2 Branchiostoma floridae | reverse complement strand
CCACTACGTATACGGAGGATGGTCTCAGACTACTTTTCTACATCTTTTTGTCCCCTACTTGAGATGGAACCCCCCGTCCACGGGAATAGCCGCGCCCGTGACGAAGCCCGCTCGCTCCGAGCAGAGGAAGGCGACCACGCCGCCGACGTCCCTCGGGGTGCCCCAGCGCCCCATCCCGCAGAGCCTGCCCACCATGTCCGCTACCCCCTCCTTCCCGATCCTCGCCCTCACCGGTGCCCAAGCCTCCGTGTCGACCATCCCCGGTATGACGGTGTTACAGGTGATGCGTCTGGGCGCCAGCTGCTTGGCGTAGTGCCTCACCATGTACTCCATACTGGCCTTGGCCGTACCCGGGGTGAAGTACGGCAGGCTGGGGCTGGTGTTACTGTTACACCCGAGCCCTGCCACGGCCACGATGTACCCCCGGTCGTCCTCCATCCGACTCACGGCCTGCTCTACCAAACGGAGGAAACACTTGGCGTAGATGTTGTGGTAGTACTCGTAGGCGTCCCAGCCCGCGAACCAGCTACCGGTCGCGTCCGGCTTGCAGGGCGGGGGTCCGCTGCGGTAGTGCCCGTCGGCGTTGTGGACCAGCGCGGTGAGCCTGCCGCCAAAGTTCGTATGGACGCACGCGAAGAAGGCGTCGGCCGTAGCCTCTTCCTCTGTCCCGCCTGCTATAAGGAACACACGCACCTTGTGGGTCAGTAGTATAGTAGCGACAGAATGAGTCCCATTTTTCAGGGGGAGCAAGGTGGAGCAGGTCAGAGGTCAAATATGATTTATTCAAGCGCGGGTCATAGGTCAGGGGTCAGATATGTATTCAGGCGCAGGTCGGGGGTCACATATCATTTATTCAGGTATAGCAGGTCAGAGGTTAGATATAATGTATTCAGGTGGAGCAGGTCAGAGGTCAGATATAATTTATTCAGGCGCAGCAGGTCAGGGGTCATATATATCATTTATTCAGGTATAGCAGGTCAGAGGTCAAATATGATTTATTCAGGCGGCGCAGGTCAGGGGTCCGATATCATATATTCAGGCGGAGCCTCGGTAAGTACGACAACCCCACCCCACCCCAAAGGAACCTCCCCCTCCCCATTGTGAAAGACATGCCCTTATTGGCCTGGTTCTAAGTCTCTATCGTATAAGATAAAGATGACAATGACCGTTTGATTTTTTCCGTTCTTTTATTCTGTACTTTCAAAAGTCAGCATCCAGCGTGAACTTTTGCTGTTCAGAGGAGGACATAACCCCCATCTTCTGGTACTCTCCCACCTTTTTCTCAAAGAAGTTGGTCTTTCCCTCCAGAGAAATGTTCTCCATGAAGTCAAAGGGGTTCTCGCTGTTGTAAAGCTTACTGCACATGAGTTCGCCCAGCAGCCTATCTGCGACAAACTCGATGTACTGTTTCATCAGGTCTTGATTCATCCCAATCAGCTTCACAGGAAGAGCTTCCGTCAGGAACTCTTGCTCAGTCTTAACAGCATCGTCGATAATCTGGTGAATGCGCTCCTCACTAGGCTTATTGGTTACTTTATTCTAGAGTAGCTATATGTGTTGCTCAGGAGTAAAAGAAACTGCTCCGGAGTAAAATAAAACTGCTCCGGAGTATGCTCCGGAGTAAGTGAGTAAGTATATTTGTTGTAAGTATGTATATTTGTCATGTACGTACGAACATATACCATCTATATGTACATGCAGTGAAACATTGCTTTGGAGTAACAATACGTGTTGCTCCGGAGTAAAAAAAAACTGCTCCGGAGTAAAAGAAAACTGCTCCGGAGTAAAATAAACTGCTCCGGAGTAAAAGAAAACTACTCCGGAGTAAGTGAGTAAGTATATTTGTTGTAAGTATGTATATTTGTCATGTACGTACGAACATATACCATCTACATGTACATGCAGTGAAACATTGCTTTGGAGTAACTATACGTGTTGCTCCGGAGTAAAAACACTGCTCCGGAGTAAAAGAAAACTGCTCCGGAGTAAAATAAACTGCTCCGGAGTAAAAGAAAACTACTCCGGAGTAAGTGAGTAAGTATATTTGTTGTAAGTATGTATATTTGTCATGTACGTACGAACATATACCATCTACATGTACATGCAGTGAAACATTGCTTTGGAGTAACTATACGTGTTGCTCCGGAGTAAAAACACTGCTCCGGAGTAAAAGAAAACTGCTCCGGAGTAAAATAAACTGCTCCGGAGTAAAATAAAACTACTCCGGAGTATGCTCCGGAGTAAGTATATTTGTTGTATGTATGTTTGTCATGTACGTACGAACATATACCATCTATATGTACATGCAGTGAGACATTGCTTTGGAGTAACTATACGTGTTGCTCCGGAGTAAAACACTGCTCCGGAGTAAAAGAAAACTGCTCCGGAGTAAAATAAACTGCTCCGGAGTAAAATAAAACTACTCCGGAGTATGCTCCGGAGTAAGTGAGTAAGTATATTTGTTGTATGTATATTTGTCATGTACGTACGAACATATACCATCTATATGTACATGCAGTGAAACATTGCTCCGGAGTAAAAACACTGCTCCGGAGTAAAAGAAAACTGCTCCGGAGTAAAAGAAAATTACTCCGGAGTATGCTCCGGAGTAAGTGAGTAAGTATATTCGTTGTAAGTATGTATATTTGTCTAAGTATATTTGTTGTAAGTATGTATATTTGTCATCTTCGTGCGAACATATACCATCTATATGTACATGCAGTGAAACATTGCTTTGGAGTAGGTATACGTTTTGCTCCGGAGTAAAAAAAAACTGCTCCGGAGTAAGTGAGTACGTATATTCGTGTTAAGTAACGCATACGTATTTGCCATGTACGTGCCTGTTATGTACTAGGCATATATCAACACAGCAATACAAAAGACAGGAGTGTACGGTGATCCTGTTTCTTAAGACTTTACTAGCACTTGACGTCTATAAAAAATGTATCAAGGAATTCATAACCGATGTACATCTCGTCCGATCCTCTATGTCAAACATGGTATGACATTAGGAAATAAAAGCTGTACTGCATGCGATATGGCGACCTCACATTACTTCAGGACGAGGTAACCATATTTTTTCATCAATGTCTGTTCTGAGACCCAGTTCTTGCTGTGTACAATCTCATTACTGTAACGAGGCAACGCAGCGAACTCTATTAGATAAAACTTTTTGCCAGCGCGCTTCGTCTGTTTGATGACACTTTGAGGAACATCGCCTGGCTGGTGAGGTAGTGCGATGGTCAAGTCTCGATAGAGTGTCCACTCCTCCTCGTCACCGCTGTGGTAGCCGCTGTCGTAGCCAGTGCGTTCACTTTCATCAGATGAAACCGTCCCTGAGGACACATCTGTCCCTGTATCACTCTCGGAACCACTTTGGTCGCTGTCGGTTTCTTCTGTGGAGTCTCCCGGCTCGGAACCCATCACAGATTCGGCGTCTGAGACGCTTTCTTCATCTTGTGACACCATCGAATCTTCGGAACCAACCGTGTCCGTATCGTGTTCAGACGACATGTGTAAAGATAGGGCATGATTGCC
>NC_049993.1:2636374-2663838 GCF_000003815.2 Branchiostoma floridae | reverse complement strand
ATCGGCCATGTTTTATTTTCAAAGCGAACTGCATAGTACACATTCTCAATATTTGTGGTGTTCATGTTATGCATAACTATCCGCGACCGCCTAGTTGTAAGAACCGCACGAAATTTTTCAAAATCCATAGGGTTCCCTTCTTTGGTGACGTGAGCAAGCTATCGGGCATCCGTTAGTGTCTAAGCGAAGCGCAATGTACGGATTTACACTGTCATATTCATTATCCTTAACAATATTTCAATACCACGTATGCAGTAACGGCATACGTAGATGCATGATGCATACAAGATAAACGACCGATCCCTTAAAAACTTTCATGCGCCACAAATATATGTGTGCACATCAATACCTTATCATTTCCCTTCTGTCCGCCGAACAAAAAGTATGCCTCACGTCTGCGACATTTGTGATCGGGAATTTGATCGTGCGTTCAACCTCGAGCGTCATCTGGAAAGAAAACACCGAGACGAGTCAGGTGGTGCCTCGGGAGAAGTCGTCGTTGATGCCGAGACGGGCTCTTACCGGGAGCGCGATGTTTTCGACGACTCCGACGTGTCGTCTGAACACGATACGGACACGGTTGGTTCCGAAGATTCGATGGTGTCACAAGATGAAGAAAGCGTCTCAGACGCCGAATCTGTGATGGGTTCCGAGCCGGGAGACTCCACAGAAGAAACCGACAGCGACCAAAGTGGTTCCGAGAGTGATACAGGGACAGATGTGTCCTCAGGGACGGTTTCATCTGATGAAAGTGAACGCACTGGCTACGACAGCGGCTACCACAGCGGTGACGAGGAGGAGTGGACACTCTATCGAGACTTGACCATCGCACTACCTCACCAGCCAGGCGATGTTCCTCAAAGTGTCATCAAACAGACGAAGCGCGCTGGCAAAAAGTTTTATCTAATAGAGTTCGCTGCGTTGCCTCGTTACAGTAATGAGATTGTACACAGCAAGAACTGGGTCTCAGAACAGACATTGATGAAAAAATATGGTTACCTCGTCCTGAAGTAATGTGAGGTCGCCATATCGCATGCAGTACAGCTTTTATTTCCTAATGTCATACCATGTTTGACATAGAGGATCGGACGAGATGTACATCGGTTATGAATTCCTTGATACATTTTTTATAGACGTCAAGTGCTAGTAAAGTCTTAAGAAACAGGATCACCGTACACTCCTGTCTTTTGTATTGCTGTGTTGATATATGCCTAGTACATAACAGGCACGTACATGGCAAATACGTATGCGTTACTTAACACGAATATACGTACTCACTTACTCCGGAGCAGTTTTTTTTTACTCCGGAGCAAAACGTATACCTACTCCAAAGCAATGTTTCACTGCATGTACATATAGATGGTATATGTTCGCACGTAGATGACAAATATACATACTTACAACAAATATACTTAGACAAATATACATACTTACAACGAATATACTTACTCACTTACTCCGGAGCATACTCCGGAGTAATTTTCTTTTACTCCGGAGCAGTTTTCTTTTACTCCGGAGCAGTGTTTTTACTCCGGAGCAATGTTTCACTGCATGTACATATAGATGGTATATGTTCGTACGTACATGACAAATATACATACAACAAATATACTTACTCACTTACTCCGGAGCATACTCCGAAGTAGTTTTATTTTACTCCGGAGCAGTTTATTTTACTCCGGAGCAGTTTTCTTTTACTCCGGAGCAGTGTTTTACTCCGGAGCAACACGTATAGTTACTCCAAAGCAATGTCTCACTGCATGTACATATAGATGGTATATGTTCGTACGTACATGACAAACATACATACAACAAATATACTTACTCCGGAGCATACTCCGGAGTAGTTTTATTTTACTCCGGAGCAGTTTATTTTACTCCGGAGCAGTTTTCTTTTACTCCGGAGCAGTGTTTTTACTCCGGAGCAACACGTATAGTTACTCCAAAGCAATGTTTCACTGCATGTACATATAGATGGTATATGTTCGTACGTACATGACAAATATACATACTTACAACAAATATACTTACTCACTTACTCCGGAGCAGTTTTATTTTACTCCGGAGCAGTTTATTTTACTCCGGAGCAGTTTTCTTTTACTCCGGAGCAGTGTTTTTACTCCGGAGCAACACGTATAGTTACTCCAAAGCAATGTTTCACTGCATGTACATGTAGATGGTATATGTTCGTACGTACATGACAAATATACATACTTACAACAAATATACTTACTCACTTACTCCGGAGTAGTTTTCTTTTACTCCGGAGCAGTTTATTTTACTCCGGAGCAGTTTTCTTTTACTCCGGAGCAGTTTTTTTTTACTCCGGAGCAACACGTATTGTTACTCCAAAGCAATGTTTCACTGCATGTACATATAGATGGTATATGTTCGTACGTACATGACAAATATACATACTTACAACAAATATACTTACTCACTTACTCCGGAGCATACTCCGGAGCAGTTTTATTTTACTCCGGAGCAGTTTCTTTTACTCCTGAGCAACACATATAGCTACTCTAGAATAAAGTAACCAATAAGCCTAGTGAGGAGCGCATTCACCAGATTATCGACGATGCTGTTAAGACTGAGCAAGAGTTCCTGACGGAAGCTCTTCCTGTGAAGCTGATTGGGATGAATCAAGACCTGATGAAACAGTACATCGAGTTTGTCGCAGATAGGCTGCTGGGCGAACTCATGTGCAGTAAGCTTTACAACAGCGAGAACCCCTTTGACTTCATGGAGAACATTTCTCTGGAGGGAAAGACCAACTTCTTTGAGAAAAAGGTGGGAGAGTACCAGAAGATGGGGGTTATGTCCTCCTCTGAACAGCAAAAGTTCACGCTGGATGCTGACTTTTGAAAGTACAGAATAAAAGAACGGAAAAAATCAAACGGTCATTGTCATCTTTATCTTATACGATAGAGACTTAGAACCAGGCCAAATAAGGGCATGTCTTTCACAAATGGGGAGGGGGAGGTTCATTTGTGGCGGGGGGGGGGGGGGGGTATCAAAAGGGCACATAAAATCTGACCTCTGACCTGCGCCTGAATACATTATATCTGACCTCTGACCTGCTCCACCTGAATACATTATATCTAACCTCTGACCTGCTATACCTGAATAAATGATATGTGACCCCCGACCTGCGCCTGAATACATATCTGACCCCTGACCTATGACCCGCGCTTGAATAAATCATATTTGACCTCTGACCTGCTCCACCTTGCTCCACCTGAAAAATGGGACTCATTCTGTCGCTACTATACTACTTGGGTCTCTTCAAGCTCTGCCTTAGCGGCCTCGGCCCGCTGATGGTTCTCCCGGTACCCCAGGATGAGGTCGTGCCCTGCTCGGGCCAGCTCAGCGGCGATCCCGAAGCCGATCCCGCGGGTACCCCCGGTGACGAGAGCGACTTTGGTAGAACTCATGTTTGGGAAGGTTGGAGCAGCAGAAATGATGCTAAAACCAAGACAAACGTTGTCGCGACGCCGTGTTTTTATACCAAAAATGGATTCTGACTGCAGGGATTAAAGAAAAAATGACACTGTCGGAATTTACAGAGTTTTATGATTCTTAGTACGCATGCGAAATATTACTAATATGACTTGTAAACAGTTCTTGTCCCTAACATGATTTAAACATATCTTTTTCGGTCGGTTTACATAAAGATGCCCAGGTGTGTTTTGTTGACGTCTCTTCGCCTTCCCCTCTGACCCCTTCATGCGCAGTTAGATTCGTGAACACGCCGCAAGTTATTAGTTGTACTAGTATTTGCTAGGTTACCATATTTGCCATTTATGCATGTAAACGCCATGCCTCTACGTGTTGGAAACTGTGCCTTCCTGCCTCCACAAGACAACATTAGCTCCTGTACGTAAACAACTGGATAGGATCGGCTCATTTGCATGCGGCCTTGTCTTATTTTGTTCCCTATTGGGCTATCTTATTTTTTCTAACCACGTTTACATAAAAAACAGTGTGTCACTGATGAAAGCTAGTGGATGCTACCTGGAAAGTCTCACAGTTTCCAAAATCATATCCAGTTGCTTGCCCTACAGTAGGGTGGGATATATTAGCTCGCTTCCTGTGTAAGAAAACTCGCAACAACGTTTTCAGTTCCCGCTTACCTTGGTTATGGCCGATGCTCCAACAGTAGAGTCGAGTGAAGGACTAACAGACGACACATGGACACCTGTGAAATACTTAATTTTCTTATCAATTTACAATTAATTTACATATCAATTACGAATGACATTACAAGTGTCAGTTATCAGGACACTGCAAACATAGCTTAAGCCGCTGGGTGTCCCCACTGTCACGCGTTGCCGGCCCTTGTTTGCCTCATTTGGTGAGAAAATAACCTTAACTACTCTGAGACAGGGATAGCATGATACTAAAAAACTGAACCATGGAACATGTATTGGCTTATGTATTGTATTGTTTATGGAAATAAAGAATTAAAACTTGAAAAAAAGGTAACTACAGCCATGCCTTTCTGACCCTTGTGTACACCTATAGCTAGTATTAACTAGACACACCAATTGTGAAGTTTAAGCTGTCTTCTTTGCATGTAGAATGATGACAACGTTGCAGATCATGATAGCGGCCATCAAAAGGCTTTTTATTTAGTTGATAAGAAAGAATGCAGAAACGAAACAAAGCTCAATTAACGGCCAATTACAAACCTAGTACCTGCCTGCCATTCTATAGTGTTTATGTCCTTTATTACTCTTTAAAGGAAACGTCTTTAAATGCTCATGATAGTGAAGGATGGAGCAACATTCACTCAATGGATCAAAAACGCCCTACTTGCGACCAGAAATAGCCGCTAGAAGAAATACAAAAAATCACATGCAGTCTCCCAAATGACAATAGGTGGCGTGACTGAACAGTTAATCATGTTCACAAACCATCGGCAGAAACACCGCCATGGACCCAGACTGCGCTCTGTCGGTTTTTCTCAGTCGCCTGTTGTGACAAGACTTTTCTTAGACTTAGACTATTCAGAGGATACAAAACATTTGTTTGGCAGAAGAGGAGCCATAGATAATATTACACTAATTTGCATGCAGAGTATTAGATTACGGTTACAATATAGCCAACTGTCTTATACATATACATATACAATAGTCATTTCTTTGTCTTACATTTTCCTCGTTAAAATTTTTGCTTGTGCAATAAACTTTGTATTGACTTGTTGATAAAATAATGGCTTGAATGTATTATTTTCTCATCAGTGAATGTACCCAGGTCGGCGAGGTTGGTGG
Organism: Branchiostoma floridae; assembly: GCF_000003815.2. Lineage (NCBI taxonomy): Eukaryota > Metazoa > Chordata > Leptocardii > Amphioxiformes > Branchiostomatidae > Branchiostoma > Branchiostoma floridae. The sequence continues at coordinate 2,658,565 of NC_049993.1, read as the reverse complement.
CAATGTGAGGCTGTGCTGTACCTAGACCGTAGATTGTCTTAAATATTTGCAAGGCTTTTTCGCAGTAGTACATTGCTTTTTTTGCGTTCACCTAATCTCCAAGAATCGCACAAAGCACTTGGCGTTTTTAGTCTTGGGATGCGCGTCTCCATACAGACTCTTCGTCATCTCCAGCCCCTGCTGGAAGTACAGGAGTGCCCGTTTTCGATCGAGCGGTATCCACGGCGCTCCAAGGTTGATGAGTGAACGCGCAATTTTAGGATGTTCTGCAGTTTCGCCGTAGATTTTTCTAAACATTTGCAAGGCTCCTTCTGCGTAACTGATAGCTTTCTGGGGATTCCCCATTTCAAACCAGCTCATTCCTAGCTCGGCTAGTGACTGAGCTATATGAGGATGTGCTGCTCTCGGTCCAAGCAACCTCTGGCTCATCTGCAGTGCTTGTTCAAGGATACTGATAGCTTTCTTACGATCACCCACCATTCGCCAGCCTGATCCAACATCGGTAAGTGAACTGGCGATTTCAGGATGGTCCTTTCCTCCATAGAACCTCCTGTACATCTCACATGCCTGTTTAAAACAGCTGAGTGCTTTCTGGTGGTCTCCAAGTTCTACAAATGTTAAACCCTGGAAGTGTAGAGTGAATGCAACATCACGGTGTGCACTTTCTTGGCCATACAATTTCCTGTACATGTCCATTCCTGTGTCTAAGCAGCTGAGTGCCTTTCTAAAGTCCGCCATCTCATACAAGGCCATTCCTTGTGCGATCAGAGTCCAAGCAATGTTAGGGTGTCCGGCATCGTACAAAACTACACAGCTATCTTGGAATATCTTCACCGCTCGTTCCAAGTGGGAGAAGGCTTTTCTGTGATCTCCATTGTATACCAAGGTTGTTCCAAGGTTGCTCAGTGACAACGCGGTTTCAAAACTACCATTACATTTGCCTATTTCCAAAGCTTTTTCATGACACCTGACGGCTTTTTTGTGATACCCAAAATAACGGTAGATTAAACTTTTCTTTTCTGCAGATTGTTCATATAAATTTTCATGCCGATCCAAGGATCGAGGCAGCGAGTTTCGGCCCGAGCGTTCGTCTGACAAAAAACGCTTCAAAGGAAGTGCTGTGAAGATATACCTGAAGAGCAGATTCATGTCGGAAATGTAAAACACCTTCTGCAAGTCGTTAATTGGTTTGCCACTGCTGTTGTCCCAGGATGTAGGCGTAGATGGCAGGGCTGACAGGCTTTCCTTCTGGCCGCCATTTGCAATGTAGGTTCTGAGTCGGAGTTCTGCTGAGATGCTGACCAGCATCCTCAGGTGATGCGCGTTTTCTGCACTGACCATGCCTTTAGTCTGCATCTCTTCTATAGTTTTCCACACCGACGTGGGAATGATATTGAAGCAGAGTGCCAGACAGTCCACTGCGATTACTGGGAACCGGTAGATTCCTTTCTTCACATCCAACAGCGCATCACTAAGTATGTGTCGTTCTGGCTCACATATTGTCTCAAAATTCTCCCGGATCGTCTCGTTGGCCATCTGACGGGCCATCTCTCCACCCCGAGCCTTTAGAGTCTCAGTCACAATGACGTCATAGTCATCAACTAAACTCTGTTCTCCCGCCAACAGGCAACCGTTTCTCAGTACATTGCAGAGGTGATACCCTTCTTTGAGATACAAGGAAAAATCCTTTAATAAGGTTCCCGCCATGTTTCTTGGGGTGCGGATGAGCTCACTGGCTGGTTCAGTTGAAGTTCCCTGTCTGCCCAGTGGAGTCTTGCTAGCTTTTGGCATGGAGCCATCAAAGGCAAACCCACGGGGTGTAACAGAGTCATAGTACCAGTTGTCCAGTGGATCGTCTGAGTAGAAGTCATTCAGACTTGTTATCCCCATGGCTGGGAGGATGGTTTCTCCCAGGTTGACCACCTTGAGGTGCAGGTAGTGAGTCAGTCGTCGGAAATACGCGACATTTGCTTCATTTTCTTCCTCTATCAAGATGGCGAACTCCAGGTCTGAGTACGGAGTTACCAGCCCTGTGGCTTGTGAACCCAAACCTATCAGGGCATACTTATAGGGAGGGGGACCCATCACTGCGATACACTCATCTACTAGCTGTCCAATGAACACCTTTCTATCTCCTGCAATCTTCTCAAACAACCGTCTGACAGCGTCAGCTCGCTTGGCTTCTATCTCCCTTGCTAACTGACTTTTCTCATCATGTATGTAGGGGTTCAGCTCTTTGTCTATGGTATCCATTTCTAGTTTGATTAGCTCGCGAATTTCTTTCAGCTGGTTTCTGTGTTTTACTGTATAATTTTCATTCCTGTTATAATCTATCTTCAAGACATGTTTAAGAAACAGCACTTCTGTCTCTTCTATGGTTTCTTTAAGAGACTTATTGGAGCCCTTCGACCTGGCTGCTGCTGCCTGGTACAGCGCCGCCGCCTTGACAAAGTCTCCCCCGTCTCCTGTTTGACAGCCTCGCCTGCGGTAGACATCGCCCAACTTGCGCAGGGGTGACACTTCTTGTTCATACTGTTGAACAGTAGGGTCTGTAAGACACAAGTGTTGCACAATTGTCTAATCTTTGAGTGGTATTGGGATTCACGGGTTTCGTTGCCAGTTTTATCTGTTTACACTTAATGGCAAAATAAAACCATAATTAATAAGTTAATAAATAAAACAAATAGATAAATAGCTTGCAAAATGTGCAAATTTTGTACGTTTTAGTGAGGTTTTGCAGTGTAAGTACAGTGTTAAATTGCAAAGCTTGTTTATATATTAAAACTTGTTAAATACCTCTGATATGTACGAACCTGAGCGCTGTTGCAAAGTGCTGCTCTGCTGAGTCCAGGTCTCCATTCTGTACCGCCTTGTCACCTTTCTGTAGGTGTTCCTTGTACTTCTTTGCACTACGGAGGGTTTACAAAATACGTGAAGAGAAGTAAAAGTTGACGCTTAGTTACGACTGATGCCAAGTTATCAATGAGCCCAATTGAGGAAACTATATGTTTGTTAGTTCACAGTTTCATATTGGCGATACGTTTTTGCTACTATAAAAAAGTGCAACTGATGTTAAAAATGGTCCTAAAGTTTGGCACTGTTTAGTAGAAATCTCTGTCGCTCTCTTTTGTCAACTTTTTTATCTATTTTCAAAACACTCTGCCTGGTGTATTTGAGATGAAAGTCCTAAAATGTTGTAATGGGTCACATATCAAACAGACCCTCAGCCATATTGTGAAGTTGATTAAAATGGTCACAGGCAAAAATTGATTGATTAGTGTTACAAAAGACATGATTACTATTGAACTGACGTCACTCACCTTGACCTATCTGCCGTAGAGAGGTCATGACCTTTAGGAATAGATGGAATGACCTTGCTAGGTCCAGTTGACAGCCGCTTGTTTGTCTTTTTGCCCTTCAGAAACGTAGCAATGGAGGCAACGTAAATGCCTATAGATAATGGCAACTAACAATACCTTTCAAAGTCTTATCAATACCTAGTCACATACCAAGTATCAATACTGCATTCTACACACATACACACACATACATAGACACGCAGACACATACACACACACACACAGACACACACGCACACAAATACACACACACACACACATACACATGCACGCACACACACTCACACATACACAAACACACATAGAAACGCACACATACACATACGCACACACACAGAAACACACATGCACAGACACACGCGCGCGCACGCACACACACACACGCGCACGCGCGCGCATGCACACACACACAGACACACACACAGACGCTATCGACAACAGAACCTTTTTAGCAAAGGTAATTGACATTAACACCGTTAATGAAGCACACGAACAGCAGAACAGCAACACCTCTGTCGGCACGTGAGGCCGTACAATGAACACCGACATTGCTTCAATACGTCACGTACAGGGGAACGGCAGACACAGGTGAGCAAACACATGACAAGTCCAAATGTCATCGGTTACTACAAACACGAGCTTCGTACATAGGTGACATCAACAAAGGAAACAATGCAGACCGAGCAAAGATACGTACTTCTGCTAAGAGATACGCTGGTTAGAACTTTGTTCAGAGCAATGCTAACTTTTGTGTTTTAATTACAATAGCAGAATATGCTGAGAACGATACAACAATGCAATACGTTATTCTATATAGGAAGCAGAGTCCTCGTCTGTATGACTACTGACAGAAGTAGTAATGTAGGAAGCAAATACCTACCTGTCTCCTTTTCCCTTGTATGTCTCTCCTGACCTTTGCTGCGTGCAGTAAGCGATGTGTGAGGACGGTTTTCCCATGTAGATCGTCACATCGCTCCAGGGCTGTGCTGTACAGGGCTGTCGCCTTGGTCAAGTGTCTGGGCTCCTTCAAGTCTCTTCCTCTCTTAAGGTTTACGTCTCCGAGACTTTTTATGGCCTCTACTTCTAACAGCTTTCTTTTCTCTGCTATTCCTTCTACAAGAAACTTCCCCAAGCCATCTAAGATGGAGTCCAAATGACTACCATTAGCCCATGCCTTCCTCTGTGAAAATTCAAGCGTCTGAGACGGCGAAACGCCGTTTGCGACAACCGTCCAAGGCGTCTTAAATTATTGGGACGCTTTGGACGGTTACGGCGGCGGACGGCATGGGACGGGCTTTTGAACGCCCGACGAAACGTCCAAGACGGTCCGAACGGCATAACAAACGCTTGGACGCGTCTAGATTGGCACTTTAGACGCGTCCGGTCGGACGTTCGGGACGTCCGAGACGGCGTCTGAAAGCGGGCAGCCGGACGCTCCCGCGCTCCGTCGGGCGGGCCCCCCGCTGGGAACAGACGTCTCTGCGGACGGACCAGACGCCGATTGCGACGGACGTAAATGACGTAATCCAGGCTGCTGGGACGGATCGGACGCCGGTTGCGACGGGCATAAACGGCGTAATCCAGGCCGCTGGTACGGGCGGTAGCCTCCACCACGCCTTCCCACGGGGGGTACAGATCGTAAAATTCGACAGAAAATGGAATGAAAGGCCAAGAGGCTGTCATCGCTATATTATTAAAGGTTAATATCTGGGCCAAACTCCTAGCAAAATATTTTTTCTTCAAGACACAGTTTTAGTTAGTCAGGCAGTACGGTAGAAACTCATAACGGGCCGGTGCATTTAATTTGGAACGTGCGTAGACGGCTGCCCGGACGCCGTTTCTGACGCCGTCCGGTCACGGCTATAATTTTATGGCCTGTTGGGACATTTAGCGTTGCCACATACCAAACAAACAAATATTCAGCCAGGCAGTGAATTGTAGAAGACCACCCACCACCGGGCCGTCAGGTTTAGCTAAAATCAAACACAACTTGAACACATTTCTTCGTAAATTGTTTACACGTACTCCGCGGCGTTTAATCAACTTTGCTACATGTACGAAATTCAATCCGGCCTTCAATCGTGTCCGCGGCTTTTTGTGCCGCCGTGCCGACACGTTACATCAGAATGGACGAGCCCACATAACATCAAGGGTAAATACAGGACGTTTGAAATTTTCTATCGTAAATTTTAATTGCACCAGTATTTGCTAAAGACTGGATATATAAATGTGAAATAACGTTAAAGTTTCTACAAAGATCATAAGTCATTTTTTTTATTTCGAGGTAGCGAACTAAAGTCTTCCGTTTCATAAGTTCCTAACCCCAAGTAGTTGGAAGAGCCGACTAAGATTTTGATTGGCACCGGCAAAATCGGTAGGTGCTATCTCATTATCTGTTGTCTAAATCTACATTTTAACAGCATTATCATTCTTAATAGAAGCAACAGATATTTTTTACAAGTATTCTACAACGTGTTCATAATTCTTTTTATTTTGTGGCATCAAAACAAGATCCTAAATTTTATCATTTCTTCGCGTATGTGGGGAGGGCACCCGTAACAACAAGTCGTCGGTAAGCTTTGCAACAGATGAATGTACAAAAAATTAGAATAAAATGCGAAGTATTCACTTACCGGCGCCTGCAAAGTATCGACAATCAGCTAACGGAAGAACCGCTGCTTCTTTTGACGTCTGTCACATCTGTGATTTCTGCTGTCCAAGGTTTGCTGCTTTGAGTAAGTAATATAATTTTTCCCCCTTGTCGGCGCACGACAAATAATTTTTGTACATTCTTTTTAGTATAAATAACGGATACAGTCATCGCCGTAAACCCAACCTCAGCACAATGTCGTACAAACATCAGCTGCTACGTCTAGACGTGAATTCCTTGGTCCAAAAGTGCGCAAAATTTAACAAACGGACATGAAATCCACAGAAATAGTCACCTTCTGAACATAAGTCCTGCAACCGCCGGAGTGTTCAACGGTCTGAAATTCGAATTCACCCGCTGAAATTGGCGCATGTGCAGAAGTTAAAACGTCATGTTTCCCGTGGGGATCATAAGAAAAGACGCAGCCGTCTGCCGGCGTCGGGTGACTAAGTATTTTATAGCCCCATCAGTGGCCGTCTCCGACGGCAATGGAAGGTCTTTCAGCCGTTCGGGCGTTCACCATAAAAACTGACAGAACGGCACGGACGCTCACGATGTGTCCGCGGCCGTTTCGGACGGCAATGAACGCGTCCAGAACGTCTGAAACGCGCTCGGACGCCATTGGACGCTTGTAGACGCCGTCCGGGCAGTTTCGGACGCTTGAATTTTCACAGAGGTTATCCAAGTCTTGAAAGATTTCTGACGTTCTTGCGACAGAGTTAAGCTTTGTGTCGCTGGTTGAGCCAGCTATGCGCGTTTTCTGCCTGAGTTTCTGGGCGAGTTTGACCCTATGTACGAGAGACTCCCCTTCCCCCGGGTCATCACACCGGAGGCAGTGCGGCCCTGTACAGGTTCAAGAGTTCCAAGTTCCGTGAAGCTTCGGTCTTGTGAAATCTTCCTTTCTCCACGTTCAAGTCTCCCAGGCCCTTCAGTACCTCCACTTCCTGTAGCCTGTCCATATCAGACATGGCGGCCAGAAGGGCGCGGCCGTACCCCGTCTCGGCCAGACCATACCTGTCAGCCGTAACAAACCTCCGGCATCGCACGTCTACAGGGAGAAGTGTGCCCGCAACACGCAGCATGTTCGACATGGTGGTCAGGCTGGTGATGATATGCAGATATATAACAGCTGCTGATAACTGACTATGTCTAGAAACGACTTCCGGTCGCCACGTAATGCGGAAGTGTCAGCAGGAAATCACCGGGTGTGTGTGTGACGTCAGGTCTCGAGACTCTTAAACATTAACTTTCACATTCCTTTCTGGTATACATGGTTACATTGAAGTTTTATTAATATTGAAGTTTTACTTGACATATGTGGTATAGGCTCGACACACATAATTCTCGATTATTGATTCCCACTCGGACGTTTTCTTACCCCCCCTCCAGAGTGGGACCGTCAAATGGTACACTCCTGGCACAAGGTCAAAGTCAAGCCCAAATTTGGCGTTAATCTTTGCCTGACGGGCATGCAGTTCACATAGGATCTCCCAGGCGGCGCTCATCAGTTGACTGTTGGGTCGTGAGGCGGAGAAGCACTAGTCTAAACAGCTCAACTATAACCTTAGGGGACTTCAAAGGACCCGAAGAAGAGACGATCTTCTATTTCATTGTCATTGCCTCCAAGGCAATATATATGTACCAATAGCGCTCAGTACTGCATGTGCCAGTTAGAAGGATTCTGCAGATATTACTAAAGGCGCTAGATGTCCCCACGTCCACACAAAGTGACGGCCCAGTCTCTGCTTTGCTTCTAATATTGATGAGAAAATGATATAAACGACTCGGAGGCAAGTTTGATGTTTGAAGTTGTGCGCCTGTATCTAAAGCCATTTTATTGTGTTCACCACATGTTGGTAACTTTTTATGAAGTTCTTAAGCTAATTCACCTTTATCTGCGCGGAACCTATATCCGTTGTATCAAGAAACAGGGTATTTAGAGATATACAGTCCGCGGGAAGTGATGTAAAACTGCAATAAATTCAAAATATTGCAGTTTGAAATCACCGTCCATCGACTTGATACCCGTACACATACCCTGAATTTCAAAAACAACGGATATAGGTTACCCCGCAGATAAAGGTGACCCCCTGCAGCCCCTCACGTCTGAGCGCGGCCTATCTACTGCTCATCTCCTGCTGACGGATATAGGTTACCCCGCGGATAAAGGTGACCCCCTGCAGCTCCTCACGTCTGAGCGCGGCCTAGTCTGTGTAACGCAAACTCCGCCATCCGGAGCTGGTAGCCTCCTCCCGGCGCGGCAATGTACGACGGGCCTGAGAAGCGCGATTAAATCAGGCTAAGCGCGGCCTATCTGCTGCTGATCTCCTGCTGACGGAAATAGGTTACCCCGCAGATAAAGGTGACCCCCTGCAGCTCCTCACGTCTGAGCGCGGCCTATCTGCTGCTGATTGTTACATCCTAGAATGTCGTCTATCCTAAAAGCGCTTTTAGGATAGAAGCGCTTTTAGGATAGACCGGCATCCAAAATGTGCTTCTATCCTAAAAGCGCTTCTGGGATATCCAGAACACGTCGCAAGCGAGGAGCGCATTCTGGATATCCTGAATGCGCTTCTGTCGGAGCGCATTCAGGATAAGCCGACGTGTTTATCCAGAACGTGCACTTGTGGGAGGAGCTTAGTCTCTTTGGAGGCGGAGACTATCTTGCATGTGATTTTTCGTAGTCAAAAGGCCGCCATCTTTGTTCTCCCCACGCGGTCACTTCCGGGTTTGATTGTGATAGATGATCGCATATACTTACACCAAATCAACGTAGTTTGCACAAACCAAATCATTTTGGGGGACTACGTGGGCCGGTCTAACCCTCCCATAATCACGTAAAATCTAGGTTCAGCGGTTGCTTTATAAACTGCGGATTTCGATCAAGTAGATTACGGCAGGTGTCGCGAGGTCGAACTTAATATGGAAACTTTGGACAGGTGCAAACAATCACCGGAAGTGACCGCTGCCATTTTCTCGCGACGTGTTGACTGCATGGACCCCACACACCGAGGTAGCATCGCTATCTCCGGTTCGAAACAAACCTGAGCAGCTGATCATGAAATTCAGCAAACCATTATTAACAAAGTCACCCTGCACAGGAGAAGACAGATGTCGGCCTCCTTCGACAGAAGCGCATTCAGGATATCCAGAATGCGCTCCTTCGCTTGCGACGTGTTCTGGATATCCTAGAAGCGCTTTTAGGATAGAAGAACATTTTGGATGCAGATCTATCCCAAATTTGCTTCTATCCCAAAAGCGCTTTTAGGATATCCAGAATGTGCTCCTTCGGTTGCGACGTGTTCTGGATATCCCAGAAGCGCTTTTAGGATAGAAGCACATTTTATCCCAAAAGCGCTTTTTATAGGATAGACAACAATCTACTATTCTTTTTAATGTTAGACGGACATCTACTTCTATCCAAGAAGCGGTTTTGCGATAGAATACAACCTGGGAACTGAATGGCTTGGGAAATTGATCAATGTGCAGCTGAACGTTTTCACTGACAGTCATGTTTTATGGTACATTTTGTAGTACATCTTGGGATGCACTATTGAAGTGCTTTCTGTGTTTTTCCTTGCACAATTAGATTGATGAAAATCATATAGTTGCAATCAAAAGGACAAAATAGTGTTTAATCTGCATGGAATTAAGTTTGATAAATTTCCCATTATCTGTGTACACTGTATACTTATTGTATTCAGCAGTGAACAATTACCTCTGTGCATTAACTTGCAATAAAGATAACTTTTATTATAAGATTTGTCATCTTTTCTTTGCCTAATAAATAGATCTATCCAAGAAAGAGAAATAAAAGTTATGAATATGCAGCACGACAGGGTTTTGAGAAATTTTGTTACTAACTAAAAGGATTGTTACAGATATATATAATCTCATTTTATTTTAGAAACAAGATGTGTTAGATAAATGACTGGACCAATATCATTTCAAAATTTTAATAAACCTTCAAAACAGTATGTTTAGGTTCAACCAGATAGTTGAACATTTGTCAACAAGACAATTTACAACATACTTTTAACATACCCGCAGCTCCTCCTGCGTCAAAGGTTAACACTACTCTACTCTGAAAATGCTCTGAACACAAGGGCACTCTTTCCAGATGAATGAGCATTTTGCTCCATGAAATCTAACTTGTGAAACATGTCATACAAAAATACTGTGTGTAAGAATATCTCATGTCTGTAAGAATATAAGCTCACGTGTGTAAGAACATAAGCTCCTGACTGCACTTTTTATGTGCACGTTTTTGATTGCCATCAAGAACTAAAAATGAAGTCAACATCTTACATATGTGGGTGACATTTTGTAAACAGCCAAGATGATTAAACAGCACTAGACAGAAAACAGTATTATCTTACAGACCAGTAACAGGTCAAAGTTCGTTTTTGATTGCCATCAAGAACTAAAAATGAAGTCAACATCTTACATATGTGGGTAACATTTTGTAAACAACCAAGATGATTAAACAGCACTAGACAGAAAACAGTATTATCTTACAGACCAGTAACAGGTCAAAGTTCGTTTTTGATTGCCATCAAGAACTAAAAATGAAGTCAACATCTTACATATGTGGGTAACATTTTGTAAACAACCAAGATGATTAAACAGCACTAAGACAGAAAATAGTATTATCTTACAGACCAGTAACAGGTCAAAGTTCAACTCTAGTCTACTCTGAAAATGCTCCCACGAACTAATCACGAACTCCTGCTTTCCGGACACAATCCCTAGCCTCCTGCAGGGTGGCTGTGCCTTTGTGCAGCTGGTAGATTGCAGCAAGGCTTCAGGAAGCACTACCATCACGCCATACTCCAACCGCTGTAGCCAAAAGAAGGAGGTTGTTAAAATAAGTTTTCTCTCTTTCAACATTATCCTCACATGCACTGTAATATGTAATAGGCAGCTATGTTGCATATCTTATTTGGATTAGAAGAGGGATTTAGTTGTATGATTCAAAGATTACATACATTGTAACATACAGAGTACGGCCTAATAGTTTTGCAATGAATAAAAATCTTTGTTCAACCTTAGTCAATCTTACATGCACATGAGCAGAAGTTGGTGGGCTATTACCGATGGGTGATGTACTCAACTAGCACTCAAGGAGAAGTGAAATAGTTAATAAAAACCCCAAGGATAGTGATGATGATAAAAAATTCATAAATTTTCAGCAAATTTGTGGTGTTCAACAGTTACTTGTAACTTGCCTAGCAAAAACTGCAAAATGAAGTAAAAGCATATGCAAGCACAGCATATATCTGTATATACTGAGTCTATGTATTAGGCTTGAAATGCAGGATCAGGGTCTGTTGTCTGTTCCTGACGGCTACAACAACGTCTTACCATTTCGTACTGAAGAGGAATATCCACCTCTTCAATCACCCACTTGTCCACGAGGTTTGCTTGGTCCTCTGTGAAGGCCCCTGAGTGATGCACATCCCACAGTTTTTCTATAAGTGAAGGACAAGGTTTCAATGAGTTAGAGCTGTATGTACAAGTTAGAGAGAGACATGTACATTGAGCATGCATCACACAAGCCAACTGAGTACAGATAACACGTACAGAATACACGTATCTTAGTGTGTATTATAATTTTCCTATATGTATCTGTCTGATTACACTACAAGCATTGCAGATAAGTTAAAGTGCATACAGCATTCTCTATAATAATGAGAACATTTACTTACTTCTGGTGGACCATCCATTCTCCTCTCGCCCGGAGAAGAGGCTATGCCTCTCGTTGTCTGGGATCTAAAATAAAAATGAGTGAAAGATGCAATGTACTCAATGCATTTTGCATAAAAGATTCTGTATTTGGGTTGTGCCATAATGGTTAGTAATATTGATGCAGTCTGCCCACCTTATATTTTTAAAAAAGTAGTGAAAATGTATGACTTGGAAGGCATATTTTCTTTGAAAACATACCTGTCCTCCTGCAAGGCTCTGAAGATATGGCTTCACCGCAGTGAAATAACCTTTCAGCTTGTTCACCTCACATTCCCCAAACCTAAAGCCATTAGAATAGACATGGGTGAACGTGGAGTAGCATTACCAGTAACAATGGTAAAAAGACATGAATAAACTCAGTCGGCCTTTAACCCGCACTTCCCTGTCAGCCAACCTCTCGGGACGCCCAGCGCTTCTCCGCCCGACAGGCCATATTTCACCCCGGCTCTGCAGGTCCCGTGTGAGGGTAAAAGTGCTCATCAGTCACAGAAGGTCTGGATCGTGTCCAAGTCTGGCCCAGATTAATGGGCGTGTCAGTGGGGCTCCTCTGGGGTTTTATGACAACCTGATGTACACGCGTTCGCGGGGGCTCCCTTGGGGTTTGTAACATACCCCGAGATAAAACACGCCAAACTCCCACAAACGGCACCTACAAGGACACGAAAGCTGATATCGCCGGCTGGTGTCCTATAACCCCCCCTCACATTAGGCGAAAATTGATCGGACGACGAGTCTGCGACCTGTAAATTACGAGGAGGCATGATCCTGACGGGAAGGGGAGAACTATGCCATTTCTTCGTCGGCAGCAGGGTCATGCCTCCTCATAATTTAGAGCTCGCAGACTCGTCGTCCGATTGACTTTCGACTAATGTGCGGGGGGTATATACCGCATACGGGTGTTCGAGTGGAGAAACACACAGTGTCAGTCTGTGCTTACATGCCGAGCCACATGCGGAACAGGGAGCTCCTGACGAGGGCCGGGGTCCTCCCGTTTGTACATTTTCTTCCGCCCACGGGCGGGTTGTGCGCCGCATTGAGATCACAGCTGGCCCCAGTCACAATTACGTAACCTACACTTTGGACTTCGCGAACGGTCACACAACTAACGTGCTCGATTGGTCATACCCCCCTCACATTCGGCGCGATTCAATCGGACGACGAGTCTGCGAGCTCTAATTTACGAGGAGACATGATCCTGATGCCGACGAAGAAATGGCAGAGTTCCCGCCTTCCCGTCAGGGTCATGTCTCCTCGTAATTTAGAGCTCGCAGACTTGTCGTCCGATCGTTGTTCGCCTAATGTGGGGGGGGGGGGGTAGGGCGCGCTCACATGGGGCGTGCGATCGTCGTACGACTTTGATGCCTTAGAATTTTCAAACAGGCTGTGACAGAACCAACCACTGACATGGATCCAAAACAGCCGTTTGTGTACCAAGACAGGACACGTACATGACTGTCCCCCAAAATGGCCGAAGTTCACTACGACGATCACACAACACGTGCCCTTAGCCTGGAAAACAGCTCTGGTCAATTACGGCATGTGACACGGTTCTAGTTAGTTGAAAACACGTGTATTCTTGTAACGTTTTAACGCATTGTCGTATTGTAACGAAACTTCATACAGAGTTAGTTCTATGCGGTACACATAAAATGCACATGTGATATCTGTTGCTGCCCTGTAATTTTGGGTTAGAAATAACGATTTTGGTTAAAAAATATTGTTGTTTCATTCATGTATCAATTCCCCAGCGGGGACACGGACTATAGCCTTGATTTTTTACGAGATAAGAGCTTATTCCCAACGGAAATAATCTGTCCAAGGGTATTTTGGATTATGTAACGAAATCGTGATAATTTTGGGGCAAAAACATCAAAAACAAAGATTTTTCCTACATTTTCCGCCAAAATATCGCTCTTACAAAAATATTATCATTCTAAGTTCAAATACCCTTGGATAATATTTATCTGCAAGCTATAATGTCAACAAAATAACTACTTTTTCCTTCAAGAATACAATTTTGACCGGGGAAATAGCATTTAAAGGTAGTAAACACGTTCCGCGGTCAGCCCCGGCCTCTCAGTCTCCGTTTTCGCGCCATTTCACACTCCGGGGGGTAGAACGCGTTCGGAAGGTACCATTATGCCGCTTTGGTGGGGGTGCCTTTTTTCGTTATACATTCGTATTCGATGAACATTCGATCGTTATTTATAAGGGGTATCATTCATAGGACTTCCCATAATACATTTGTGTGTGCAATATATTATAACTTCCTGTTCTTTTACAAATCCAATGGAAATTTGTATGTAAATTGAATGTAACATTGGACTATTCTGATGGCTCGCCTTTCCTTTGGGGTCACTTGCGGTCACTGGTTTGTCTGACTCGATTTGCGGCTACATGGGGTCCGTTTAGATTATTTTTAACGTACTTTGCCAAACGAAAGTTGTCCATAGTTATATACACTTTATAATGATGTTAATAACTCTCCAATAACAGGCTTGAGTTCTTCAAAAAGACAGGTTTATGGCCAAGATACGAGAGAGAACTCCAGTCGCTGTGGGTGATCGACAAAGTAACGTTACTGATCTGTGCTGCACTTGCGATGTCAATCCTTTACATGTCTCTTCACAAGGCAGATACTTTTATTAATCAACATTTCATTGTTCCCACTAAGAGACAGCATGAAAACATTGAAAATCATCAGCAAGCTCCCTGTTCCGTCAAATAGCAAAGTCTTGGTTAAGTCACCCTCCAGGTGGGCTGAAAATGGACTAGTCCAAATACCAGATTCATGTTCGATAGAAACTCACATGCCGTAATTGGCCAGAGAGGTTCCACATAAGTTTACAACTAACGTGCGCAATTAGTGGGTATCTCAGACGCTGTGGCATGTTGGCGGCCGGCGTCACTGAGTCACAGTGCGCTCAACGAAATTTGTCGATAAAAAAAACACCCGAATCTTTGCATGCTTTGTATGCGTTGATCTTGGATAATAAAGTCAAGGTTAACACAAACTCAACCAGACCACAGCGATGCCGCCACCGCACCAGTCACACGGTTAGATAGCACACATGAAAGTTCCGCATACCGAAAACTAACGGTTTAGCAATGCGCCCGTGTAGCTGGCACCATGGTGGTATGAATATACATGTATTGTAATTGCAGCTTTTAGTGTTGAGAGGTTGTCTTAAGCAATGTGGGTTCAAGACATGCGAGGTGCAGGGTTTTAGCCAGTCTTAAAGAAAGTTTTAAGTTAGAGTACACTGAAAATGGAATATGGATACTGTATAATCTCGATAAGATACTAAGTCACATAAAACCCATGCAAAAAGCATCTCTGAGCAGGACATTAGGATGAAAGCTGACTCCTTACGTAGGATATGAATATACATGTTTTGTAATCGTAGCTTTTAGAGTTAAGTGGTTGTCTTAAGCAATGTGGGCTAAAGACAGGCGAAGCACAAGACTTAAAGAAAGTTTTAAGTAAAATCACGCTGTAATAGAAAGTGGATACTTTAATCGAAGTCGACTTCTCGGTAAGATGTTAATTTACATGAGATCCTATAGTAAAAAACGTCTCTGAGTAGAACACAAAAATCAAACTTGACAGGGCGGATAAAGTTTAAGCCATCATTAGCTTCTACTCAACCCACCTATGGGGGCGTGTGGCGGAATTGCAAGGTGTTTGGCCCAGAACCAAGAGGTCCTGGGTTCAAATCCTGTCATGCTACCAATCTTTACACGGCTTTCCTCCATCTAGGTGTAAACATGGGTACCTGACTTCGGTTGGGGAGGTAAAAGGCGGTGGGAGGAGAGGGATTGTGTCTCCGCATTCCAATACCGTGCTCTACAGTCTAGATCATCATCATCATCATCATCGGTCGGCTGCTGTGCGGTTGGTCAAGAGTCTTATCCACTTCTGTCTGTCCACAGGCAATGCGGCAATAGCAGCAGGGCTAGATACGGTGGATAAAAACGCTGCAATAAGGCTATAGGAGTAGTGTTACCTTATCATGCTTGTTACCTGCATGTATGCAGGTATGGTTTTGATGCTGGTGGGAACTTTTCGGTAGCCGGGGATGTAGGGCGCTGTATCTCGTGAACGGATGGTGCGAGCACGACGATTTTTGGTACGTGGGTTGGGGGTGGTAGCCTAACACTCAGGTTTGATTTTGGGCCTCCTGGTGTTTGAACTTGACATTGCAGGTGGCATTTTTGGTGTTTTTGGGGCACTTTTGGCGCTGTGTGTCCGGAACGATACGCGCGATTGCGACGATTTTTGGTGCATGGGTGGGGGGTTGTTGCCTGTTGCCTAGGATTGACTTTGGGCCTTGTCGCGTTTGAACTTGTCTCGGCAGGTCGAATTTTGTGTCCGAGAGGGGTGTTTCCGGAGTTATATCTTCTGAACGGCTGGTGCTGGCGCGATGATATTTGGCACATGTGTCGGCGGTGGCTGAATAATGCTCAATTTTGATTTTGGCGCCCTTGGTGCTTGAACTTGACATTTTAGGTTACCTTTTGTGCGGGCACGGGGCGTGCGCTGTATCTCCGGAACGCAAGGTACCATTGTGTTGCTATTTGGTACGTGAGTTGTTTGTGGTGTCCTGGTGGTCAGGTTTGATTTTGGGCCTCCTAGTGCTTGAACTTGATACTGTATAGGTTGATCCTGTTTTTGTGTGGTTGGGGCATCCTCCCAATATCTGCTTGGTTTTAAAAATAGATTATGGTTGGGTGTAGAACCATCATCTGGCCTGGGCCACCTTCAATGTATCAGGTTACTTAGTGGCACTGACAGTTTGCCAGATGACGGGAGTGTACAAGATTATATATCTGTTGGTCAGGTATAATTGGAGTTTGCTTATTACTCTTTGTGGTGTTTCTAGAGCTGTATAGTACTGAGTTTTAAGTTTCGGTACAAGTTCCTTTACCCTGTTGGCAATCATGGTTGAACTTGAACTTAAACAGAAGAAGATGCAATTTTCTAATGTGGAGGAGAACTGTATAGAATGTGGGCATAAGAGAAAGGTATGTGTATGATTTGTCCTGTGTTTCTTTTTTGTTTCTTTGGTAATGCCATTTCCATACTGTATACAGGTAATTTGTTGTTTTGGGCTAGTCATATTCGCTTGGTTTTTTGGGCCTGCTTAATCTATGGTACAGGCAGGGTTAAGTGGTGGAGGCTTAGCTTTGTTCTGTTTTAAATTCAGTATCGTTGGTTGCATTTTGTCGCGGCAAATATATGATGAAATTCCCCTTCTAAGCAACTGCTCATTGGTTTGCGGGGATGTTTGCTGGATGTTTGCTCTGACTACAACAGCTTCTGAACTTTTCAAAGCTTCCATTGCCAGTAGTCTGTGTAACACAAACTCCGCTGTCCAGGGCTGTAACTGGCCCCTCCCCGCGGGCCGGCGGATGTTTGGCGGGCTGCTATAAGCGAGATTTAATCAGGCTACATTGCCAGCAGCTTGCCATCTATAAATGGGATTGACAAGGACATTTTTCATAGTAAATTATGCTGTTAAATTTGGCTTAGATACTACAGGAGATTTAGGTTTGGGTTGGATGGATTGAATGAAAATATCATACCACCCTGGGGACTAACTGTTGCTGCTGCATGGGGGCTACCACTATTCATATTGTCTAATGTCTATGGAACTACAGATAAAAGTATCATTGGTCAAATTATGCAAGTAACATTCCGATGTCAAGTGAATAACACCCCAGAAATAAATCTTTAATGAATATCATTGGAAGAACACAAACCAAGGAGACTTAGCAGCTGCATTAGGTCAGTACATTGAAATAGGAAGATATTAGTATATCATGTGACAGAGTAACTACATGTGCATGGGCCATCTGAGACAAAAAAAGGTAGCGTCTCAACAACTTCAAAGTACTGTGGTTGGTTACATACTTAAGAAATCCAAAATAAGTAATGTTCATCCATGTCCAAACTTACAAATTCAGAAAATGGAATTTCAGAGTCAGACTTTTGCATGGTGCACAACCAACACGGTAAAAAGCTCATTTTTCCAACCACGTACCACAGACAAAAAGGCAAAAATACCCAATAGGTCTACAGAAACCCAATACATTTCATGCAGGCCTGAGGTCTACGAACTCTTGTTTGTTCTGTATTTGTGACACTGTTAGTGCTGTGCCACATTGTCAATGTCTGTCCAAAAGCAAATAAAACCCACACCACGCGTACGAAGCGACACGTAAACAGTATGGACGTGAACACTTGGTTGAAGTGAGGAAAGTCTAAGGGCACAAGATTGGCAGCATGGCAGGATTTGAACCCAGGACCTCTGGTTTCTGGGCCACTCACCCTGCAGGCACGCCACGCGACCCCACGTTAACAGTCTGAGTGATGCAGCTTGGCAGGCAAATGTCTAGTCTTGTAAACTGCATCACAATCTATGTGGGGGTTTGTAGCATTGCCGTTACGTTATGGCCATTTTAGCCGCTGGACTTTGCCTGTCGACTTGCGTTACAAGGCCTGTCCCTCAGAGCCAGTACAGGATGTTTGCTAGCGGAAGTGCGGGATAACATGCAGACGGTTCTATGTAATGTTGTCAGGTGGAGGTAAAATCGTCACGCGCTGTTTTATGTTGTATTTTCTCTTTGGCTGTATTTCCTTTCTTTCGTCCATACTTTATCCCCCCTCCGTTCTTTCCTTCCTTTTCTCTATCTTTGCCTTCTTCTCTCCTTCCATCCCTCCCTTCCACTGATTCACCTTATAATACAGGTAATAAGCGGCATCGCATACGGTCATGAGGGCTACGTAGTACTGATTTAAGCCATTAACTGTGAATACAACTGTAAGCTGTCCAGTTTTCAACTTAAGTCAGAAATCTAAAGCAACATAGAATCGAACCAGGCCTTTCAGAAAGCCAAGGTCAGCTGTTCTCCCAAGGTCACATACAGTAAACACCGCAAAGAAACGCTAACGTTTCGATTTCTGACGAAAATCTGGAGCATATCGATGCTATCAAATCTAAAGTTTGAATCAATGTAACACACTAGTAATGCTGAGGTCAACGGATACCCGCGGAGTAGTTCACGTTATCCCATGGACATGTGGCCTCCATGGAGCACCTTGCGTTAGCCCCTAGACGGGCGGTCTCCACAGAGCAGTTAAGGTTGGCCCCGGGGCAATTCCGCGGAGTTCGGCACAAATTGGAGCAGACGATCCGATACAAATCACATCTCGCGCTGAAAGGCGGCGGGAAACAACGTCTGCCGAGCGCTGATTTCTATCGGCCTGGTTACCCTACTGCTGGGTTGCCTGTAGCGATATGTCAGTCAGTCGATTACAGCACTATTTGTAGAATCCTGTCCTGGTTACCCAGATGTTGGGGAAATGGGGTCCTGGCTACCCTGCTGTTGTGTTCTCTGTAGCGATATGTCAGTCGATTATGGCACTTGGACCTAAGAAGCGCTGTAATGTAGATCCTTTCCTACTTATCCCGATGTTCTGTTTGCTGTAAAAGTATGTCAGTCAGTCGATTAAGGCCCTATTCGGGAAAATGCGGTCCTAGTTACTCCGATGTTGTGTTCACTGTAGAAATGTGTAGAATTTGGGCCCTGACTACCCTACAGCCATATTTACCTAAGAGCTATGTTCCGGTCATTACTTAGGTCCTGATTACCCTGCTGGGTCCGCTGTAGAGATATGTCAGTCAGTAGATTACGGTTTAATTAGCGAGATGGGGCGGTGCAGAAGCTTTTTTCTTAGTCAGTGGCGGACGTGTTGAAAATAAAAGACGACAAGAAGGTTGTAAAATGGAGCCCGAAGGTGAAAATTTGGGTCACCTTCACCGCACCGCAGAAATCCCCTGATCACTGGCGGGAGGCGGCACGCTTTGTTCCGGCGAACATGAAACACGCCTGCCGCAAACGGGCGGCGATCTGCAGGCCATACACACCGCGGACGGCACGTTTCACCGCGAGGTAGTGTCGGGAAAACCTTTTAGTGGGTCCATTAACCCTTCATCAACACGCATCCCCCATCACACGTACGGAGTAATCTGCTGTGGAAAACTGAGTGCTGTGGCTTCGTAAGTAGGTAAAGGTAGTCCTACATCCTTTTAGAGACCGTAGTGGAAGTGGGTGGGTTGTTATCCACGGTGTCTAGGGTATGGTATTGGGAGGTGGAGCCCATCCCTCTCCTTTCACCGACTCTTACCCTAAACGCCTTTAACCGACTTTTACACCAGATTGAAGTACAGTCGTGTATAAAGGGCCTTTTCCCAAAGAGCACAAGATCAATAGCATTACAGGACTCGAACTCGGAACCTCTGGGTTTTAGGCCAAACACCCTGCAGTTATACGCCACAAGATCCCACTACTTGGCTGGAAGACGGTCCAGCCCACCAGCTTGACCCCTACCACAAGTACGGAGTAACCTGTGGACCGAGACTGGGTCATGCGGCTTGGCATGTAGAAGGTTAAGCCCACCAGCCGGACGGCATCCCCTACCACACGTACGGAGAGAACTGAGCAGAACGGCTTGGTATACAGGGGGTTAAGCATCACGGAGTAACCTGTGGAGAGAGACTGAGTGCAGCGGCTTGGTATACTGAGAGTTAATCGCACCAGCCGGACGGCATCCCCGACCACACGTACGGAGTAACCTGTGGAATGACGCGGCTTGGTATACAGAGGGTTAATCGCATGTTTCTCCGCGGAGCCTCAGAAAACCTTTTAGCGGCTCCATTAGCGGCAGGAGGACCTTTTACTGCCTTATTTGGAATTCTGATCCTTTTCCGGGAAAATCTTGGAAGATTTCTGTTCTTTTCCGGATACATGGGCAGAATCGGAATATGATACCGGTGTTCCTTGCTTGCTAAAATGCTGAATGTGAAATGTTTCTTGACAAGGAAGAACAACCATACACATAAATAGCAATGATAAAGATGTCTTTCTTTGCTCGTTTTTTTTTTTATAAAAGAGTTGATAACCTGTCTCTGAAACCTTTTAAGGTTTTTAGATACAATTAAATCTCTGCAAGTTACAACTGGATAAAAACGAATCGAATTGCTTCCAGACGTTCCAGTTGTAGAGTTGGAATTGTATTTGAATATTGTTGACCTGGATGTCTAACCTTCTTAAACGTGCCTGTTACAAGATCCTTCACAAATTTCTTACTCCAACCGTTGGCCCAATCGACCTTTAATCAAGGAAAAGGTGAAATAAAAAAACGGAAGAAAGAAGATGAAAGCGATGAAAGGCGAGCAGCGGGTGGTTTTGAATTTTGATCCACCGACCTCCGGGTCACGGACCCAGTACGCTTCCACTGCGCCACGCTGCTGTGCCGGCTCGCTAAACAAGCAAGAAAATGGTAAAACGTGAAAACAGGAAAAACAGTTTCACTCCTGTGAGTTAACTAAAAGCTTTTTATCTGGTAGAAAACGACAAAAAATTAAGAAAACGCTAGAATAAAGAAAAAAAACACAAAGAGAATAGGAAGGTAGAACCGATCTATCATTTGGTTGACCATGTTTTACTCTATGTTAACTTAAACAAGAACAAAACCCGAGCGTTTCATTGCAGGATACGTCTTACGTTTAAAGCTCCGGTGGAAATTTGGGCCGGTGCAATGACGGAGTGGGGAGAGTGTTCGCCTCGCCCTCGGTAGTTGGATTCAGGTTGTTCAGTGTAATATAACCAGCTGCTGCCGCACCGCGTACCTGCGAAGCTTGTGTGTTACGCCGAAGGGTGGTCATACCGGCTATATAGATACAGATACAGACCCTAGTTCGAATCATACCAAAAAAAAAACTTTACAAACTAGTACACGCTAAGAAAGAGAAAGAGTATTTGAGAAATAGTATGTCAGTTGAACACACACACCACGAGCAGTGTGCTAGCTCCTACTGTAGTGATTGCGCATTGGTAAGGACTAAATCTAACGTCGGTAAAAATCTTTACCGACGTTAGATTTAATCCTGACTGTACCAATGGTGCATGGGGCGGTGCCCGTCTCGATTTCTGTAGCCCTTGGCCACTCAACTCTGTTAAGATCAAATCTGTAGAAACGAGAGGCGTGGTTGACCTTTCAGTAACGAAGAGAAGCTCTGCATAGAAATACCCGCTAACGCGAACTTATTGCCCACGGATTATGTAATGTCGCGCATTAATCTTAACCCAAGCACTTCCCTAATGGGATCATTCACGCCTGATAAGGCCACTTACATATCGCTCCGCCTGGGGGCATTAAGGAAGCTGATTGGCTATCAGATCGTCACGTGACGGTTGATAACGGCAGTAATACCCGAGGAAATATAAACGTGAGATTATAACGGCTTAAACTGTCGGCAGACATTAGGGATTCTGCTATAACCAATAATAAACATTAAAGACAACGAGACAACGGCGATCGCGCAGGTATCTAATTTAGCTTTGTGTAACGTATAAATTTAACGTTAC
>NC_049993.1:2617930-2636274 GCF_000003815.2 Branchiostoma floridae | reverse complement strand
CTAGTGGAATGGTGTCTTCTGGATGTTTTACTTAACCTGTAACCTTAAACTGTTTACAACTCTTCTAGTACAGGAGAAAAACACAATAAATGAGACAGTAAATACAGCAAACTTACATATAACATAAGAGTTTAGTCAACATAAAACTTATACAATGCCTTCCAACTAGTAAAACGTCAGAGGGCCTACGTTTAGCTCGCCCTTTTTGAGCGCGTGCGCTTTAATTTACAGTTTGATGCCATAAGATTTTCAAGCAGGCCGTTACAGATCAAACCACTGACATGGATCTAAAATAGCATTTTGTTCACCAAGACAGTTAAACTTTGAAGGAGACGTACATGATTGTCCTCTAAAATTAAGGAAGCTGGAAATCGTACGACGATCTTACGACCTATCTGACCGCGCCCTGAGGTACGAGTTTCAGCTTTGTTAAATTCGCATGTGTTCCATTAATTCTAACTTTATTCAAAGTGAGGTGACGTTGTTTGTAACTCGTATGGCAGACTCTTCCACTCTATAGTTCTGTATGTAAATCCTTTCTCAATAGTATTCATGTGTAATTCCAATCTTTGTCTTTGTTGAATATCTAGGTACAAGATATTCATTGTATGTCTTCGGCCGGTCCAATAGATATTTTCTACTTATACTAAATGTTGACTACGGGCATACCCGATCCCCACAGGAATACAATCTTGGCACAAAAATCATATGTAGTGCATTAATTGGTGACACACGGCGGTGGCGGTTGGCATCTGACATTAGGCAAAAGGAATGTGGAGGAACAATGCACCAGGTGCGTCGCGCTATTTTTAAATGGCTTGCTGGACTACTACGGCACATGCAATAATATGATAATGCTTTTTTCTATACCGCACCATTGTCCCGTAGATGCATTCCTCGTGCAATATTTTCATCATCATCATTATTCACCATAATCATTTATGTTGTATTTCTAGTGTTTTACACCAAGGCAGCAGCCATTGCTATCCAGAGTTTATGTTCGATGCTGACCGTTGCGCCACCTTCCATCTGCAACCGTATCTGCAAGGTCCCGCTTGATTGTACTTTGTTAACCTTTCCTACTAAATGTTGGGCCCCAATTGTGTAACTCCGAGAAATCTTCTCTTGTGCATCCTCACAACATGCCTCAGCTATTGATAAGTCTGTTTTGGACTACAGCTAGTACGAAATTTGACGTGATAGAAAGCTTTGTCAACTTTTGTCTAATAAATTTGCATTGTTATAATGAAGGTCTCATTCGTATAAAAGATCGGCCTAACAAAAAAATGGCAACATAAGTGTGTGCTCATAGCGCGGTTAGAAATTCCCAATCTATTTATCTCATGTCAGCTTTGAAGACCTGCAGCAAAAATCTACAGACAATTTTAGGTGTGGTGACCCCGCCACTTTAAGAGAGTAAGAGCCCCTGGGGGTTGACGAGTAATCTCGCCAAGGTCAACACAGCAGGCTTCGAATGGCCTTTTCTAACTGCCTTGCCTTTCTAACTGTTTGCTGAATATGCCATGCTCCTGAAATCTCGCACTCAATCTTCTTAAACACGGCGTTTGTCACAATTGGTCGTTACCATACATGCCAAAACGGCAGAGACGATATTAGAAAGTTAGAAGGTTGTTTGGAAAGCTATCCTAGCAAACAGTCTCCCCTCCTACTGCCCTTTGTTACATTCTAGGTCTTCACCCACCTTTTGAAAAAATGACATTCATTTCTGACCCTATCTGATGGTTTACTTTCACAGCTTTCGAATCTAATCGGTGTTTCGTGTATCTTTGAAAACAGACAGGAAAATCCGTGAACAATGGCCGGTGTCATGACCCAGCCCACGAGTGCCCCTGAGCGTGGACGACGAAGAAACTTATCTTCTGACAGTCAAGATAGCTTGAGGGTGCTTTCTTGGCTGTTATTGTGGCTGGATATGGATGTAACAATGTACGAAGTAGTAGCAAACGTAATAATTGGCTTTTTTTTTACATACTGGGCGTAATCGGACAGAAGGCGACAATATGAAAACGTCACAGAAGCTTTTTTTGTCGGTTATCCGTAATTAACTTTGCTTCGTGAGAGGGTGAGGTTTGTCGATCTATTTTTGTCGAACATGAAGTGACGATATGAAAAACGTCAAGGAGGCATGTTTATTGTAATTAGCTATCCGTAGTTAAACTTTGCTTCGTGATTGGGCGAAGTGCGTCGATCTATTTTTGTGACGATATAAAACGTCACAGAATCCTGTTTAGTAGGCTATTTGTAGTTAACATTGCTTTCTGACTGGGCAAAGTGTGTCGATCTAATTCAATCGAACTCCTCGGCTGTGACGGTCAGAAATTCGGCAGCTAGAGTTGCCACCATGCGGTGAGTACGAGAGAACGCTTGTTGAAATGTCTCTTAAAGTAATCTTCAAGCAGAACCTACGGTAGAATAAGATAGTATCAGAAGCTGGCAGAGAAGTGAAGCGGTTCTAGGAGTGTGTTTTGCTTTCGGTCATAGGCCGGCTTCACTCGTCTGTCAGCTTTTGATACTTTCTTATGCTACCGTAGGATCTGCTTGGAGATTAGTTAAATTTTCTCAAAGAAGTCGGTTTTTGAAAGACTGTGTGGTGTGTTCTGTCAGTTACATTAGTGTTTGGTGGCGACGTTGCGATGAGCGGGCGACTGGCCTATCACCGCCTCTGACTGGGACCAAGAAATAGTTGCTTTAAGAAATTGATTGTTCGAGTATCGACTGCATGATGGGTACAAAAATGGGGGGAAGCGCCAGCAGTTTTTTTTTTTTTAAATCTTGTACCCCAATCCCCAAAAAAAAGCAACCATGCAGCGACCATGCTGCGACACAAACATGACATAGCACTTAATGAACTTCGTAAGTGCTTTGTTGTTTTTATAGCAATACTTTTACATTTTGATATGTCAACAGTATAAATTAAACGTTACACCAAGCTAAATTAGATAGCAGCACGATCGCCGTCTAGTGGAATGGTGTCTTCTCTGTGATTCTGATTTCAATTCACCGTGAGGTGGCGTTGTTCGTACCTCATATGGCAGACTATTCCACTCTATAGTTCTGTATATAATCATTTCTCAATGATATTCATGTGCAATCCAAATCCACTCTGAAGGCTTTCTTTGTTGAATATCTACGTAGATACAAGATATTCATTGTATGTATTTGGTGGGTCCAATAGATATTCTCTGCTAATTCTACTATTTACACTAAGGACATGCCCAATCCCCACAAGAATACAATCTTGACACAAAAATCGTATGTAACGTTAGTGCATAAATGGTGACACACGCCGGAGGTCGTTGGCATCTGACATTACGCAAAAGGAATGTGGAAGAACAATGCACCAGGTGCGACGTGCTATTTTTAAATGGCTTAAGCTAGACCACTACGGCACATACATTTATATCATATTGTCTTTTTCTATAACGAACCATTGTTCCGTATGTAGTTCCTCGCGCAATATTTTCCCCAGGCATTCTTCACCATAATTATCACCATCATTTTTATCGCATCTCTAGTGTTTTACACTGAGGGGGTAGCCATTGCTCTCCATATTTTTGTTCAATGCTGTCCGTTGCGCCACCTTCCATCTGCAACCCGTATTTGCAAGGTCCCGCTTGAGTGTACTTTTCTAACCTTTCCTACTTAGTGTTGTGTAACTCCGAAAAGTCCTCTTGCACTCAGCTATTGATAAGTCTGTTTTGAACTACAGCTACTACGAAATTTGACGCGATAGAAAGATTTGTCAACTTTTGTCTAATAAATTTATATTATTATTATGAAGGTCTCATTCTTGTAAAAGATTGGTCTAACAAAAAAAAGCAACATAAGCGTGTGCTCATAGCGCGATAAGAAATTCCCTATCTATTTATCTCATGTCAGCTTTGCAGGCCTGCAGCAAAAATCTACAGACAATTTCAGGTGTGGTGACCCCGCCACTTTAAGAGAGTAAGAGCCCCTGGGGGTTGATGGGTAATCTCGTCAAGGTCAACACAGCAGACTTTGAATTACCGTTTCTAACTGCCTTGCTTTTCTAACTGTTTGTTTAATACGCCCTGCTCCTGAAATCTCGCACTCAATCTTCTTAAACAGAGCGTTTGTCACAATTGGTCGTTACCATACATGCCAAAAAGACGATATTAGAACGTCATAAGACTGTTTGGAAAGATATCTTTGCAAACAGTACCCCCTTCTACTGCCCTATGTTACATTCTAGTACATTCTAGGTCTTCACCCACCTTTTGCAAGAATGACATTCATTCAAGACCCTATCTGATAGTTCCATTTCCCTCTTTTAGAATCTTATCATGTCCATGTATCTTTGAAAACAGACCGAAAACTCTGTAAACGATGGTCGGTGTCATGACCCAGTCCACCTTTGCCCCTGAGTACGGACGACGAAGAGAATTATCTTATGACAGTCAAGATAGCAGGCTTTGAGGGTGCTTTCTTGACTGCTTGTTGCTGGACATGGAAGTTACAATGTACGAAGAAGTAGCAAACGCAGAAGCTATAACTGGCTTTTTTTAGATACTGGGCGTTATCGGACAGAATGCAATGATATGAAACGTCACAGGGGCTAGTTTTGTCGGTTATCCGTAATTAACTTTGCTTCGTGAGAGGGTGAGGTGGTTCGATCTATTTTTGTCGAACACGAAGTGACGATATAAAACGTCAAAGTATCCTATTTGGTAGTCAATCCGTAGTTAACTTTGCTTCTGAACAGGACGAAGTGTGTCGATCTATTTCAATCAAAATCCCCGGCTGAGACGGTCAGAAATTTGACGGCTAGAGTCGCCACCATGCAGTGAGTACGAAAGAGTACATGTTGAAATGTCGTTACCGGCTTTCAGCGGTTTTCACGAAGCAGTCTGTTTTTAAAAAGTTTTGTGGGGTGTTCTGTCAGTTACAACAGTGGTTAGTGGTGAGAAAACTTTTCGATGAGCGGGCGGCTTGCCTTTCGCCGCCTCGGGTTGGGACTAAGAAAAGTTTATGAAATATATTGTTCGATTATTCACTGTATGTTGGGCACAAAAATTGGGGTAACGCCAGCAGTCTTTTTGTTTTTATTCTTCTAACCTTGTGTATGAGACAGTATATATATAAAATACAGCAAACATACAGATAACATAAGATTGTAGTCAACAGTCAACAGTCAACATAAAACTTTCACAATGCCTTCCAACTGGTAAAACGTCAGACGTCCTACGTTTCGCTCGCCTTTTTGTCCGCGTGCGCTTTAAGGGCGCGGTCAGATTCGTCGTACGATCGTTGTACGATTTTGATGCCATAAGATTTTCAACCAGGCCGTTACCGATCCAACCACTGACATGGATCTAAAATAGTATTTTGTTCACTAGGATAGTTGAACTTTACAAGAGACGTACATGATTGTCCTCGAAATTTTCCGAAGCTAGCGATCGTACGACGATCTTAGGACCTATTTGACCGCGCCCTGGGGTACGAGTTTCAGCTTTGATAAATTCGAATGTGTTCCATTAATTCTGAATTTAAATTCACCGTGAGATGGCGCTATTCGTACCTCATATGGCAGACTGTTCAAATCTATAGTTCTGTATTTAAATCCTTTCTCAATAATATTCATGTGTAATCCAAATCCATTCTGAAGGATTTCTTTGTTGAATATCTTGTACGTAAATACAAGATATTCATTGTATGTATTTGGCCGGTCCAAAAGATATTCTCTTACTATTTACACTAAGCACATGCCCAATCCCCACAAGAATACAATCTTGACACAAAAATCGTATGTAGTGCATAAATGGTGACACACGCCGGAGGTCGTTGGCATCTGACATTAGGCAAAAGGAATGTGGAAGAACAATGCACCAGGTGTGACGTGCTATTTTTAAATGGCTTGGTAGACTACAACGGCGCAATTATTAATAGGATACTATAACGAACCATTGTCCAGTAGTTGCATTCCTCGCGCAATATTTTCCCCTTTCTTCAATATCGTCATCACTGCCAAAGATGTTTTAGACTACGGCTACTACAATATTTGACATGATAGAAGGCTTTCTAATAGTTGCTGTAAGTTATTCTTATTCTTGTAGAAAAAAAGGGGTCTAACAAGAAAAAGGCAACATAAGCGTATTTCTACAGAGGTGAGAAATTCCCAGTCTATTTATTTCATGTCAGCTTTGACGACTTGCAGCCATAATCAAAATCTACTGACAGTTTTAGGTGTGGTGACCCTGCCACTTTTAATGAGTGAGAGCCCCTGGGGGTTGATGGGTAATCTCGTCAAGGTCACCACAGCAGACTTCGAATGGCCGTTTTTAACTGCCTTCATTTTTTTAACTGTTTGCTGGATAGGCAATGCGCCTGCCTTTTTACTTCCTCTGTGCGTACAATATGAAACGCAAACTGTGTTTTTTTATAATATTTGTCGTTATCGGAATGCGACGAAATAAAACGTCACAGAAGCCTGTTTTGTAGGTTATCCGTAATTAACTTGGCTTCGTAAAAGGGCGAGGTACGTCGATCTATTTTGTCGAACACGAATTGACGATATAAAAACGTCACAGAATCCTGTGTATTATGTTATACGTAGTTAATTTTAAAATTTGCTTCGTGAGAGGGCAAGGTACGTCGATCTATTTTTATCGAACACGAAGTGACGATTTAAAATGTCACTGAAGCCTGTTTAGTTTAATTAGCTGTCCGTAATTAACTTTGCTTCGTGAGAGGGCGAGGTTCGTCGATCTATTTTTGTCGAACACAAAGTGACGACATAAAAACGTCACAGAACCCTGTATAATATGTTATCTGTAGTTAACTTTGCTTCGTGAGAGGGCGAAGTGCGTCGATCTATTTTTGTCGAACACGAAGTGACGATATAAAAACGTCACAGAAGCCTATTTCGTGGTTAACTTTGCTTCGCTTCGCGAAAGGGCGAATTGTGTCGATCTATTTCAATCGAACTCCACGGCTGAGATAAGAAATTCGACAGCTAGAGTTGTCAACATGCGGTGGATACGAAAGAATGCTTGTTGAAGTGGAGTTACAGATATCAGCTTTACACACGTACGGTTTGTTGTAAATAAGTTATATCGGACATTATCAGTATAGGGTCAGTAAGGGCACTTGGTTAGTGGCGAGCAAATTTTTGCGGCGAGAGGGCAGTTGGCGTGCGTCGCCTCGTATTAATAAATAACTGCTTTAAGAAGTTGGATTGTTTCTTCTTACAGCATGAAATAGGTATCTTAATACATTCTTACAGAAAGTGCAAATATTAGTTTAGAAATGTGTTAAATATTTAGATTTCCTTTGCTTTCGTTTGCAATTTTTCATAAAAAGGGATTGTTGAGGCTGTTGTTATTGTTACTTGATGGAGCATAAATGTGCTCTATATGAACAATATCACTACTTTTCTTGTAGGTTTATAGGGAACGTTGATTGGGCACGTATGTGCCCTGGTCAGGCGCTTATCAACTACCACCTGCAGTCAACCTTGCTCCCCAACCATGGTTGGGGGAAGGTTGGGTGTGTTCGGAGGGCAATGGTCGGCTATGTGTAACCGGGGCGTAAACCACAATTACTCAGAAGAAATGACTCAGCTTTGTGGCCACGCCTACATTATAATAACCGAATAATTGCTACTCCGTGAAAAAACGGTGTCTTTGCAAATCTTCATTCACAGAGCATCTGCAGACATCCGAAAGAATAAAAGAGGGAGCTTTTGAACATTATTTCATCAGCTCGTTGATATTTTGCTAACTGCTTAATTGCCCAATTATTAATCTTGTCGGACCGGTCTGCTACCTGCACATTTAAGCTATGAGTCGGGGCCAATCAGTATATTTGTAGTATAATCACAATGAAATAATTTGCCTGAAAATCACAATAGATAAAATATGTGACAACTTCTTTCTCAAGACAACAATTTTACTAGCTTAAACTACTCTATCAGTGAGATGAGACTGAGAGTATAAACTTGTACAGATATTAGGCAGTTTCTCGCATGTAATGCTGAATTCTTCTCTTGCAAGGATTATATCATGCACGCACTAATTTGTATCGTAGACTCCCGTTTAATTGAGGTGTTGCATGATCATATATGAATACTTCTGAGTTTTTAGGAGGTATTTTCCCGATTTCTGGATTACGACCTCATCTAAACGCTGAAAAAGCTGCCATTGATCCGATGGCTTCGTATAGTAAATTCTACGTCTGTCTATTTCGTTTGGAATAAGTAACAAAAATCCACCAGGAAGCGATATCTGCCCAGTATGATGTATGATCATAACCTGACATAAAATTCATAGCTCAATTTTATCTACAAACAAACCAACAAACAGGAATCTCATAATTAGCTATTTTAATGGAAAAGACCATGCATATATCACGTAAGTGTCATCTGAATGAAATTTACATACGCTAATGACATTGTATGTTTTCCCTATTTTAGTGTCACCATCGGGCTCCTGCTATGTCTCACCATTGTGCTCAAGCTTGGTTCTGTGGACGGAAGAAGCAGTAAGTCTTGGAGATTGTTATCTTTGAATACGAATATTTCCCCTACCTGTGCAGACTATATGGGTATAAGCTGATGTGTGTGGCAACATGATGTATGTTTGCTCTAGTCAATCTTGTGTAGCAGGATAAAGGATTTTTTTATTTGTTAATATGTCACGATTCACTGTATCTCAAACTGACGCATTCAATAACAGTCCGATTGTTTACATAAACTCCTAAACAATGATAGCCGAAGCCATACACTCTAATGTTGCTGGTAATTGGTTTTTTCTGGTAAGGCCACAGCAAGTAAATTTTATGGATGACATCCTTTACAGACTGCAAAAATAATGCGATAGGGCGAAAAAAAAAACAAGATGGGTGAAAAAAACAAGATGGCTACATTTTCGAAAATAGGCACCATTAAGTTGTGATGAATGTTGTAACAAGAATTGAATGGACAAAACACGGTATCAGAGCCAACAAGGCATTCATTCCTGTATTCAAGACAAGAGCTGGTGTGGTAAAAGTGACACTAGTGTGTTAGACTGGCATCACCAACACAGTTGGTAACCACACTCATGGCTTCCATATTGGTGTCAATTTTACAACTATCCAATAAGTTTCATTTCTGCAACTACAGTCCTGGGTACCTCGCAAGTGTCACTTCTACGAGTACAATTATTAGGCTACAACAGAATGTATTTGCTCATTTTGGTACTTAATCGTCAAGATGACCATCCAAGCAGAAAAAAAATTCTTGTTTTTTTTTCTGAAATCAGGCGAAAATTAATGCGCGCGCTGATGTCATCCATAAAATTTACTTGCTGTGGCCTAAGATACTTGTTTTGCTATGTCGAAGGAATCAAACTACTATTCTGTTGTTAATTATCATCTATCAAGTTTTGGTATTTGTTTTTTATAGCTAGTAATTATATAAATATGATGATTACATCTGATTAATGTTATTTGTGTTCTTTTGTTTTCAACTCAAGCGTTGGCTGCTATATGATTATATGTATATATTTCTGGTAGAATTGAGAGACTTAATTCAAAGACCGAATTGTAGAGAATGTGATCAGTAAAAGGTATACATATGACACAATTGGTAGCAAGAAGAAATGCCTGCTTTTGGAAAGTTCACAATGCATACTTTACCACAAAAAATTGGCCTTTAAATATTTGCTAAACAGTGTGCTAAAATTATTGATGTTTTCATTTTTCTTAACAGTCCTTTCAATCAATTTAGTCCTATGAAGCGAAATACATTCTCACGACGCCATTTTGTCATTTGGTCACCTGGTTACAATGAGAAAGCTACTCGTGCAGCCTTTGTATCATATATTAAAGTAAACCTTGATAATTAAGGATTTAAAAAAATCCATGACAACACTGTCTCCTCCGGGGGGTACAAAAACAATTCTGCACCATAAACTATATGTCTTATACGACTTTTAACCACTAAGGAGAAAAATACGTTTTTGTTTTACAGAAAGGTGTAAGCCTTTGATGTTCAAAGACACGACAAGGGTTTGTGACGAGAGTCCAAATGGTAAAGGGAGGTACCCCAAAGGGACCGTCTGCCTGTTTGACTGCAGGGTTGGGTGCGTAAAGGATACAGGGAGTAGAAGGAGGGTATGCAAGGTCAGGGGGCGGACAAAATGGTGGGCTGGAGGACGCGGACTGAAGTGTCTTTGTGAGTGGCAAACTTTCAACTTATTATCTTACAATAATACAAGCATAAAAAACACACTTAAGTGACTTATCATAACCCTAAACCACAGCAGCACTCAATTAACAATAAAATGCTCTATCGTATTGCTCTAGGAATACTTATCCGTATTTCATAACTGTATAATATGCCGTTAATTTTTCTTCCATATTTTTCAATCATTTGCATGTGCAATTCTCTTTATAAAAGAAATATCCTCCTTTTATTGAATGTCACTTTACAATAAAATCGCTTTGAGTATCCGAATACATAGTTTACTATTGAATGTGAATATAAGTGTTAAAGGGGAGCTCTAAGTTAGCAAATGTTTTTCATATACCCAGGCAACCCATGTGATGATGCACCCAGCCATCCTGAAGGTTACCCCAGTGATTGTGATCAGCCCCCGTACCCAGCTGGTCACGTATGCACCTTCACCTGCCCGGCAGGATACGTCCAAGCGTCAGGTAGTGGGAGAGCACTCTGCAACAACGGCCGATGGACGAGAAACGACCTAGTGTGTGAAGGTATGTCAACAAACTCGT
This sequence comes from Branchiostoma floridae, assembly GCF_000003815.2. Classification (NCBI taxonomy): domain Eukaryota; kingdom Metazoa; phylum Chordata; class Leptocardii; order Amphioxiformes; family Branchiostomatidae; genus Branchiostoma; species Branchiostoma floridae. The sequence continues at coordinate 2,625,519 of NC_049993.1, read as the reverse complement.
GTTTTACCACAGAGGTTTACATAATATCTAAAAGGGACTCTGAGAAATGCCAAAAGTAATTAATTATAGGACAGAACGTATAATTTGATGCAATCATAAGAGTTCCACAACTCATAGATTCCCCAGAATGATTATATCTGTTATCTACTATGTATTATAAGTGATAATAGTTACCTCCCCAAACTTGCACTATCTGTGACATGTTTATTACCTTCTGGCATGTAAAACACGAATGAAATATACATTTTCAATGCCTCTAAAAATTATCATCGATTTTCAATCGCTTTTAAACCCTTTTTCTACGTCGTTTCAGAGAAACATGAATATGCCTTTGTCGAAATGTCGGAACTTGTGAGGAAGAATTCAAAGACTACACAATGTCATGTTCTTGTGCTCCTGTTTAGTACCGAATAACTTGTACACAAGGAATGCTACTTAAACGAAATCATCATGGAACATTTCTAATATCATTACAAGCTTTAATTGTTGACACATATTATTTTTCTTGTATGTCGTTACAGAAGTAGACGAATGTGCCTCCAATCCGTGTCAAAATGGAGGAACTTGCGAGGACGAAGTCAACGGCTACACTTGTACCTGTGCACCTGGATATGAAGGAGTTCATTGTGAATCGGGCAAGTTTTTAATCGTACACCTGGATTTTCGACTGATTTATTAACGTTAAGAATTTGTAGTTGTTTCAAGTACACAACTCCTTTCGAAATGCAAGTACCTAATTGTACCATATACAACCAAAGCAGAATAGCTTCCCTTGAAACAACTTTGCTTGAATAAATGTGTTTACTGTTGGTTTCTAACGGCGTTATTTTATATTGAAAAATAGCAAATGTTCGGCCGTTTCTCTTTGACACATAAGGAACTTCATGGAGCCAACATATTTGTTCAATAGAAATGTTGTTACGTTTCGGAACCTTTGAATTTCAAATCTTTTAAAATTGTTGGAAGTGTTTTGACAGAAGTTCCTGTATATCGTTTTTAGAAGTAGACGAATGTACCTCTACACCGTGTCAAAACGGAGGAACTTGCGAGGACGAAGTCAACGGCTATACCTGTACTTGTGCACCTGGATATGAAGGAGATCATTGTGAAATCGGCAAGTTTTCCCATTATATCTGTCTTATCGTACAAATAAAATATTCCACAGCAATATTCAAATCAAAATGACATTTCAACCATTTTCCTTTTGTTTGAAGTACATAATTCTTTTGGACGTCAGAGTACCACACTAGAATATAACACATTCTTTTGCGTTTGTTGCATCTGGGTATTTCGAATCCTAATAATTTTTGACGGCGTTATCATAAAAACGCAGGACCCAACCCACGACCTCTCTTGGACAAGTACAGAACTGTTTGGTACCGAAAGATTCGTAAGCTACGAAAAATGCTCAAATGGAAGAAATTGAATTTTTATTATATGTTGAATATCATTGCCAGATTCTTAACAGAAATTCTTGTACAAACGTATGTCGTTGCAGACGTAGGCACATGTACGTCTGATCCGTGTCAAAATGGAGGAACTTGTGAGGCCCAAGTCAACGGTTACACCTGTACTTGTGCCCCTGGATATGATGGAGTTCATTGTGAAACTGGCAAGTTTTCTCATCGTTTTCCTATCGTACATCTTGGTTTTCAAGCTGAAGAGATTTTTTTTTCAAATAAGTTAGTACAAACATTCTGTGGAAATTGCAAGTAAATACAACAAAGCAGAAAAATCTTATTTACGACAATTATGCTTAAATATCCCATTATTGTTACTTTTCAAAGGTTCTATGAAGAACACAGAGAATAAAAAAATTCTAGCTGTTTCTCTCTGACAAATAAATTACTTCATACATGAAGATGTTTGAAGCCCCTTAGATATCAGTCAGACGACGCATTTGACAGTACATGGAGTATTTTTACATGACGTCGTGTGTGTCGTTGCAGATGTAGACGAATGTGCCTCTGCTCCGTGTCAACATTGTGGAACTTGCTTGGACGACGTCAACGGCTACAACTGCACATGTGCACCTGGATATGAAGGAGATAATTGTGAAATGGGCAAGTTTTGTAATTTATAGCTGTCTTTATCAGAAATTCATTAGTGACTGCGTACGTTACTTTTTCTTGAAGTACACTGTTTATTTAGAAATATACGAACGGAGGAGAACACGGTTATATGTACACGTGCATGTTGTTTTACAACGATGCTATTGAGAAAACGCAGAAAGTTTCCGGCGGTTTCTCTTTTTCAAATCGAGAATTATCTCTTATTGGATGATTTGTGAATGGATACTAAAGACCCAACACTCTCAAAAGATGAAAACCATTGAAACATTTGTGAATCTTTTTTTTTTGTACATATTTACCAATTCCTGTCCGAAAACACGTAAATGTTGTGTTCCGGCCCTCGCCATCTCGTCCAAAATAGTGCTGTCTATTCTAGTTATTTCATTTGTTCATGTGATTACAACAAAAAGCTACTGATACAAAATTTGTATCCCAAGTCGAAATAAACTTGGGTTATTTGCAGGTTCTAAGCATACGTCAGGTAGCACTGATCCTGTCGACGGTATATAAAGAGGTATTTGTCCATGAAATATATCTTGTAACGCGCTATTTAGTATTGATTATGCATCGAAAATGACTTTTTTGTTACCCACGACAGGTATTCTCGATGTGTCCACCTTTGTGAACCCTGATGACCCTATTCTGGTGGTAGTTACCGAGGAGGGCAACGTCATCGAGGTAGGAACAAAACAAAACAAAAAATCTAATATCGGATCCCTCTAGGTCATAATCATTCAAATGCAATTTTACATGTATCTCAGTCGACTAGTTGTTATTGATTCAAAGTCTAGAGTATATTGCTGCCCACTTTACCATGGTTAACACCTTCCTTCGTGGTGTTAGCAATCCAACATGACCATATCTTTGAAGAAAAGTGGCCATCTTGTTTTCCATAACATACTGATACAGGCCGATGCAGAACCAGCGTCTAAGACTACTTAACTTGAAAGTTCATGCATCTGTGTTAGAAGTAGAAGTCATTCTTAAAATAGTTTCCAACACAAAAATTGGGCTCACCCAAACTTTCGACTGAACAGAGTCAGTCTTTGTCAAGGAATGAACTGCTGTCATGACGTCACATCATGCTGATAGAACACGTGACTTAGTGAGCAGTGGATCATAGGATCTAAGACTACATGTTATATATTGACTTTCAGGTTCAAGGTGGTAAGACGGTGGAAGGAGCTGCGACTTCAGTGGAGTCCCTGACCCTGATCACAGCTTGTGGAGACCAGACCACTGTCGGCTTCTACACGGACATCGACCTTGTAGAATCCGTGTCGACGCCATTGGGCATCTTCATGACGTTTACTTGGACTGGTGACAAAGTCTCCGTCACCGCTTCGGCACAGAACTCCAGTTCTGAGCTCAACGTGCTAGTAAGTGTATCCGTAGCAGCATTCATAATGTTGCTTTGGAGTCGAAATCGGAGAAAATAGTCTAAAAGTTGCTGACAAAGATGCATATAAGTCGTTGGCGTTGCAGTACGTCATGTTTTCGTAAATTTCAAAGAGATACGTGTTTGGGCTATCTTTTGTCGATCCAATCCATCGCAGTTACCCTCTTGTGCCTGGTGTTGAACTTAACACAATAACTTAACCTTATGTTTATAACTGTTTTAAGAAGCGAGAAGAAGTTGAAATTGTACATACTAGAATGTATTAGTAGAGGTGATAAGATACCTTTTTCTTCTATCAAAATTGTACCTTATCACTAGCGCTACGACCTGTACTTAGCTTGTTCGAGCACAAATGTACAATAAAGGTAATTCATTCATTCATTCGTCCATTCATTCATTCATTCATACATTCATCCATTTATCCATTCATTCATTCATCCATTCATTCATTCATCCACCGATTCATTCATTCATTCATTCATTCATTCATTCATTCATTCATTCATTCAATAACTCTGAATGCCCTCACTCTACTTTCAGGTGGACCTTGAGACAAGTGATGTGTCAACCGCGACACCCTTGTATGAAGTGGACGGAACAACAGCATTGCCAACAGCAGAATACTCGGTTACCAACGGTGGAGTGCACGTGGTCTCTGCACAAAGCGAACAATCGAGTACCCAAGGATACCAGACTACACCACAAACTACCTTGCAGCAGACAGCCTTGCCGACCGTGGAGTCTGATCCCGAAACGGCGGGACCAGGACTCAGGCTTCCCGTCCAGGTTACTCGGTGTGCCCTACCAACAGAACACGTGACTGTCAAGGCGTTTGGCTACAAAGGTGTGTAATGTATGTAAAGTCTCTCAAGTCTACCTTCTAAAATCATTTTGCCAGTGTGCGTCTCTTCTCTCTCTCTTTCTCTCTCCCTCTCTCTCTGTCTATCTCTGTCTCTCAGGGTCCCTCTCCCTCTCTTTTTCAGAGTCTCTTTCTCTCTGATTCCTCTCTCTCTCTCTCTCTCAGAGTCTCTCTCCCTTTCTCTCTGAGTCTCTCTTCCTCTCTCTGATAGTCCTTTTCTCTCTCAGAATCCTATCTCTCTCTCTCTCTCTCTCTCTTAGTCTCTCTCCCTCTCTTTCTCAGTGTCTCTCTTTCTCTCTCTCTCTCTCTCTCTCTCTCTCTCTCGCGAACGGACGGACGAACGAACGAACGGACGAACGAACGAAGAAACGGAATCATATATTGAAGAGAAATGTCGTACCTTCACAGGTTTACCGGAAGGTGCCGACACTTCGTCCCTGTCCCCGGACGTGGAGTACCGTGTCGTGCCGACAGGGAGTCCTGGAGAGTTCGAGATCGTCGTCCCGGCCAGCCCCGCCAACTCCTCTGTGGAGGTGGCTCAGTTCGTGTGTGACAGCGTCAACCGGGTGGTGGTGGGCACGTGCGCCACGTTCTTCAGCATCCCTTCTGTAACGGACGGCACCATTTGTAACGAGGTCGCCGACGCCGCGCAGTTTCTCACGGCTCAATCGGGTAAGGAAAAATCTCTGCTTGGAGCAGTCTGTGTTGTGGTCCAAAACGTCGGTCGTCATATTGTCTTTTCCTAGAGTGGCATGTTTTGGTGCCTTTTGTGTGCATGTGTTATTTTTTCCTTTGTGGATAACATGTAGGAATTTGAGGTACACGTATGAACCAAGGTATCATCATCATCATCATCATCATCATCATCGCGGGCTGCTTGCCGGGGCCAAGTCCGACCTCTCCTTCCAGACGTCTCTGTCCCGCATAACGTTCTTTAAATCCTCGACCCGCAGCCCTACATCACGAGCAAGCTAGTCTATGTATGTTAGACGAGGTCGCCCAGCATGTGTATACCCGTGTGCTGGCTTCCACAGTATCAGTTCACTAGCAAGCCAGGGTATAGGTACCGACATAATGGATGACATGAAGTTTGATATTGGGCCCCCTAGGTGCACCATCTACTGAGTGTAGTTCACCTTAGGAAAGTGTCAGAACGTGGAAAAACAAGTCTTGAAAAAATGCCATATGTAATGCATGGGACACGAGAACTTTGCGTAAAACATAAGATCTAGGCCCTTTTCGGCCGTCCTGCGCTTACTACGTACTCTGCCACTAGAAATCGGACATGGATCAAAGATTTTTCTTTTTGATTGTAAACATGTCTACTGAGTGTAGTTCACCTTAGGAAAGTGTCAGAACGTGGAAAAAAAGTCTTGAAAAAATGCCATATGTAATGCATGGGACACGAGAACTTTGCGTATAGTCATAGCATGCACGCATACATATGGTATTATATGTACATGTGTGTCACTTTGTCCTTACAGGCATTGAAAGCGCTATCCTTCAGGCCGCCTGTTCGGAAGGTTTCGGTGTCATTCAGTCGTTCTGCGACACCATTGGCTTCAATGCAACGGAGGAAGAAACCACTGCTTCATCTGATCTCTGTGAAATGGTACTTAATCATGAACTTGTTGCCTTTAATAAATATAAAACTCAGCCATAAAATAACTACACATAGCCGAATGTTTTGTGAAAAAAAATGGACAAGGTTACAAACATTTAGAACTCGTGGATATTCTGCCTTTTGTAGATTTTTCCAGTACAGCATATTCTCGCAAACTTTTACCTTGAAAGATTATTAATCAGGGATTTGGGAGGACCAAAATAATCTTACCCAAATGCACTACGAAGAAATTCTACGATCTTCCTATTTTACAGAGTCTCTAGTATAACGGTAAATAAAGAATAAACAAATATCTTTTTTTCCATTATAACCTTTATTTTAGGTGACGGGGACCGTCGACTCATTTTCGCCGGAGCCGGTGCTTGTTGTCCCGAAGGCTGTGTTCCCTGGTGGGGAGGAAGTCTCCGTACCGGGAAAGGTAGTGACCCCCGGAAACGTTAACGAAACACGTCCTACCTTCAGTATCTCCTCCGGAAGTGCTCATGTGATCACTTCCATGGTCTTCACCCCGCGAGATCCCGCACCTTATGAGGACTACGTCGTGCGCGCAACGTTCGGCTGTACCGACGACACTTCCGTGGCCACGATGAGGATAGTTGGGACGGACGAATACGAAGATGAGGTAAGGCCTGTAGCTTTGTTTTAGATTAGACATATAGAATACAACACGGCGTATTCCGTTTCACCCGAGGTACCAGCCCGACCGCGGGAAGGATCGCCCGACGGCCGGAGTGTGATCCGACCCGGCTGGGAGGGCTGGGACCGAGGGTAATTGCTGTATTTTATTTATGTCATACCCACATGAGAAAACCCATGTTTTGATGCGAAATGCGCCATAAGTTGAACACATTTGGTGGCCTGGAACAAAAAGAGTTACAACAGTAATTTTCTGACGTCCGAATCAGGAATTCGAATTTTCGACGGCACCACACTCGTCCCGCTCGAAATAGTTCAATTTATTCGAATGGAGCCCGTGCGTGCCATACGGAAAGTTATCACCCGGTCCGGAACACCCGTATCGAACGTTTTTGTGTCACAGGCATGACATAATTTATGATATCGCACGGGTGAAAATTGTGCGTGAAGGGTGAAAATTGTGTTAACTGACGTTTCATCCATCAGTTTTGTAACTCCGTTTCTCTGCTTCAACCAGGTGCAATGCGCAGGTGCCATTTCGGAGTGTATCCTGACGGTACCAGGGGCAGAGGAGCTCGTACGTGACCGCGTCACCACCACACTCCGCTCAGACAACGTGGCCGATGTCTTCAAGGAGCAAACCATCGTTTTCTGAGCACATCTTTCTTTCCAACTGAAAGATGTGAGCGCCGCAAATCCAGCAACCTCCGCAAAGGCACATCACAGATTTCTGAATTACAGTGGCATGACTGTTCCCATCTGCTCATCATGTTAACAAATACATATGATTACTAGTCCCTTTTCATGTTTCTTTTCAAATTTTTTGCTAGGAATTTTCACAAAAATCTACTGGAATTAGCGTAAAATCCAGACTGGAGCCCAGCCTTCTAGGCTTCAGTCCGTTCCCAACCGTTGGTACCGTGCTGCTGGGAGCAAACTCAAGCTAACATGGCTGGAGTCCAGGCTAAGCAGAAGTTTGCATTGGGGGAACGGTTATGT
>NC_049993.1:2611626-2617830 GCF_000003815.2 Branchiostoma floridae | reverse complement strand
TGGTCTAGGTGTCAACAACCTATATCATATGCTTATAGTACATATATAGAAAGTAGTTATTACCGTAAGGAAAATTCTTTAAAGGAACATTTATGATAAAAAAAGATATGTTGTTGAAATAGACAGCAAAACATAGTGTTGTTAATTTAGCAAACAGCATTAAAATAAAAACGTTAGAGAGATAAGTGGCAGTTTGCAGGTAACACAAGTTTACAAATAGAGACCCCTTTGTCTCAATTCCATGGACTTAAGTAGGTGTCCTGGGCAGTAACACTGTGCCTTGTTACAATTGTTTTTCATAGTCTTATTGTATATTGCGTCATACTTGGGATAACATTGAGAATAGAAGTAGAATATCACAGTAATGTGTGTGATGACAGCTAAAAGTATCATTTGTTCACATGCTCACTGGAGTTATTCAAGATCCGGTGCGCCAATGTCATCTTTTATCGTTATAGTACATTTACTTTGTCTTTAGGCAATGTTGATTTAACAATATGGAGTGACATCATCTGGGAACCCCAAAACTGAAGCGAGCAGGCGAATAAAAAAAGCTTGGCCGAAAAAGTTGGCTTTATCATGAAATATCAGTGTTCAGGAAGGTTGAACAAATGACTAAACACACAGATTATGGTATACCGAACAACAGATTCTTCATTTCTGTTCATTCACATCTTCATCTTTGGAATTGGTATTCTGCAACCTTTCCAATCTCTTTCCTTTTAAATTACGGCATACATTTGTTCATTTTGCACCTGTTTTGTACGATTTTGAGTATGATTGAAAGCTTCTTTTTGAAAATGCGTGCGTGGGTGTCATCCATATGATCAAATCAACATGGCTTCATCACATGCTGTTGATATTTATCAAAAACTTTATGCAAATAGAATTACTTTATTATATTTCAGCCATACATAGTATGGTGAAATATATTGTATTCGTCATGTTTCTTCTTCTTCTTCTTCTCCTGTCAAATCTTCAAAGTGATTCATCTCCGCCGTTCCTGGACTGAATGACCTGAAATTTGGCACAGGGGTAGAATGGGCCAATACCTTGATGCTTTTTTCTCAGTTTTTTCATATCTGCCTCTAAAATGATTTTATTGAGATTTTTTGGTCAATTTTAGACCAAAACTGTATATTTTGGCCCCTGTACCCTGGTATTACAACCAAATGAGCTGAAATTTGACAGAGATGTGCCTTGATAATGCCCCCATATAAATTCGATAACACTTTTGGTGTACAGTACAACAAAATGCTTATTTTTGCGATTTTTTGACCAATTGTTGACCAAAAAAGGACACTTTTGGCCCCTGTACCCTGGTATTACAACCAAATGAGCTGAAATTTGACACAGATGTGCCTTGATAATGCCCCCATATAAATTCGATAACACTTTTGGTGTACAGTACAACAAAATGCTTATTTTTGCGATTTTTTGACCAATTTTTGACCAAAAAATGACACTTTTGGCTCCTGTACCTTGGTATTGCAACCGAATGAGCTGAAATTTGACACAGATGTGCCTTGATAATTCCTTCATATAAATTCAATAACACTTTTGGTGTACAGTGCAACAAAATGCTTATTTTTGCGATTTTTGGCCAATTTTTGACCAAAAAAGGACACTTTTGGCTCCTGTACCCTGGTATTACAATTAAATGACCTGAAATTTGGTATAGATAGGCATTAGATACTTGGTAACAAGATTCAAGTAAAATTTTTGACATAAACAACTTTAAAATGATTAATTTTGGCACTTTTCTGAGGGGAAATTTGTTTTCTTTTGGCCTCCTGGCGTGACCTTCCGTGACCCCGCACAGAGCCACACCTGTGCGCGTCAGCCGGAGAGTTAATTGAATCAAAGACCTAGCCAATCAGCGAAGAGGAGGCCAAAGGCTAATTAATATTCATAAGCGGGGCCTGATGATCCCGTATATAGCAGTGTTCCCGCCAGGGGGAGCGAAGCCCGCCTAAGGCTCTCGCATTTTAGACTATTCAGAAGGCTTTATATTGTATCAGTTCTTAGGGGCATATCTATGATAATTGCAGCAGTCACTTATCTTCTCTTCAGGAGTTTAGCGTAACACTATTTCAGGTCAAACCGTCAAAGGCAACTAAAAACAAACTTTAACGTTACTGAGTTCAACAGTACTTATAACTTGTTATCCGAAGTTGAAACGCTAGCGATGGTATTTTCGCTGCTCTGTTAGCTCCGTGCGACTGTTGTTGACGGTCTTATAACGGTATATTTTGCACCCCTGTACCCTGGTATGAGTAACATTTGGTATAGATAGGCATAAGATAGTTGGTAAAATGATCCAAGTAAAATTTTTGGCATAAAGTACTGTAAAAGGCTTAATTACAGCACTTTTTTAGGGGAAATTGGTTTTCTTTCGTTCTCCATGCCATGACCTTTCGGACGTTCACCCCACAGAGCCGACATCTGCACCTGCGTCTAGCGTGCAGGAAGAGATAATTCAATTAATGGTTCAGCCAATCAGCGAAGAGGAAAGCGAAGGCTAATTAATATTCATAAGCGGGACCACACAATACGTTAACTTGAAGACTCAGGCCGTACAGACTTCTCGCCAAGATTTTTTCAAAGCGTCGGACAGGGGTCCGGGGGCCGCCGAATGTTCCTGGCGGGGTCCAGGGGCAGGGCCACTGTGGGGGGGGGGGGACCCAGGTGGGCGAAACCCCCCCGGAAGCTCTTGCATTTTAGACTATTGAGAAGGCTTCTTTTATCAGTTTTTTTAGGGCCATATCTACGATAATCGTAGCAGTCACTTACTTCTCTTCAGCAGTTTGACTTTAAAATATTTCGGGTCAAAGCTTCAAAGACAACTAAAACCTCATAAACAACAAGCTTTACTTATTAGCTCAACAGTATACAAAAATATTTTACGGGTTACCATCCTTAGTTGAAGCGCTTATTTATAGCGCTAGTATCTTCGCTGCGCCGTTAGCCGCCGTGCGACTTTTGTTGACGGTCTGATATCCCTACGTCGCCGCCTCGCTGATATTCCCACGGACATGTTTCAAGAAGAATACCCAGCAAAAAACGCTATTCTGCGTCAAATTCTATTCTATAAAACATGTGGGACTCAGTGTTACAGTCTAAATATTTTGTAGAAGCACCGCTGTAGGAAAGAAGGTCCAAGCAATGTAAAACATCACGTAGCATGAAGTTCGCTGTCAACTGGCACACAGCACGTGACTGTTTGAAACTCTAAGTCTAATCAACAGCCGTGTTTGATTGATAGCCGGCGGTCCTTTGATGAAGTCGGCGAAAGGTGCGTTAGTTAGAAAATCTGCGTTTAGTTTTGATACGTAATTATAAGTTAGACAGTGGCGAGAATGATTATTTTCTCATCAATATTTCTCTTCAGAATTATTTGAACTTAATTGTACATCTAAACAATTGGCTTACCTGTGCAATGTTTATATGATTAATGATCAGTGTACTGAAATCATGTGTAACGTATGGCTCCTAGTCAATAGATCAGCATTTTCTCTATAGTGACCACCTGTCTATAGTGGCCACATTTCCTAGTGCTGTTGTTGTTTGACATAAACTTTGAACATTTAAATTGTAAGTAACTTTAAACTGCCAGAGTTTCAGCCCAATAAAACACTCTCAGTGCCAGGGTATGAACAGACTGACCAGACAGACGAAAATAAATCCTCGAACAAGGTTCAATCGTATCTTCCGGGTCTGGCAGGAAGTTGTTAAACTAAAATAAGAATAGGCTCGATGGCTGATTGCATACAAAGTAAAACAGTTTAACAGTTTTACAGCTTGAAGAAAACAAACGCTCCTACAGTACCTGCACCTGCTTGATAATTATTAAATCGTATGCCCTACTTGAATAAAAAAAGTTCACTGCAATAATAAATGTACCCACATCACAAGGAGCTTATACTTTTTTAAACTTACACCTAGTTATCGTACTGAAAATTGTTAATGACATTACATGAAGTCATTCAACAATTTTCAGTCATGATGAAAATTTTCTGAATGGAAGGTGTGATTATTGTCATTTTCTGAAAAATAGAAGCAAGCTCTGTTTTTACCTGGAATCAATTCACAATACCAGTCCACTTTGGGGGATAATGTACTGTTAAGAGGATGTTCCATTTATGCGCAGGGGTGATTTGGAACAGTCCAATGTTGCGTGGGAAGGGGTATGGCTGAAATATGCTGTATTTGCTCTTAAGCAAATGTCGGCCTTTCTAGTTTTTTTTTTATTTTCCAGGCAAGCCTTAGGCTTGTTTGCAGATACATGTACATGTATCTGCTCTAAGCAGTATTCTATGGCCAATCTAATGCCAGAAACTAGATTAAATTGATATTATGTTGTCGCCATTCGAAATGCTATATCTTGCACTTATCATTCGGTTATTTGTTACAAAAACTACATCAAGGATCTAGCAATAATTTAAGACTCACATCATTGAACACATAATAATTCTAACACATTCAAACACTATAATATGGCTTATTGATGTTCAAATAATGCTTTGGGTGCCTAATGGCAGTAGCTTCTGTCAACTGATAATTTGAAATGGATTATGAATATATCACATGGGTGTACTATCACTATACTGTGTCTATATCTGTGTCGTGGGTGCAAACTTCATGGCTTAAAAGTAACAAGAACAGTTAACAAACTGCATTTTCCAACAAAAAAAATGTAGAACCATTCTTAACCCCTTTCCACTTGGACGGCGCTCTCGCCGCGCTCTCTCTGCGAGCTCAAATTTGACAGATCGCTCAACGAATTCTATAGAAAAGAAACGAATCTTTTTACATTTTCTGTGTCTTGCTGTTTTCTCAGTCACACTTTTACGTTTTGTATGATGTACATAGTGTGAAAGCGAATGTTACACATTGCCTTTTTTGGTCGCAGTGAGAGCGCAGTGAGAGCGCAGCGACCCTACGTATACCCTCTTGTATTCCCATTATTGCACATACTTGAGTCTCGACATAAGATGTATTTCATTGTATTCACCTGTCCTCAAGCAACCTATACATCTCCAATATGAAGCCTCTGCTATAAATTGAGCATAAAAGAAGCATAAAATGTATTTATAAGTTATGTAGACATTAATTAGAGTATCGCACATTTTGTTATATGCACCTAGCCTATGGGTGATGTCTTTAGTTGGTTTTCTTATTTGGTTTGAACTGAGTTATTTGTTACCTTTGTATATTACTTAACTTCATAACCATTTATCATGATGTTTCATGAGCTTAAGACCAACATGACTACTTTGTGTTTGAGATCACTTTCCAGTAATTGTTATAGACATATGTGAATAGAATAAAGAATAAGAATAGAGGGAAAACACCATTAATCAAGGGAATTAAACTAGTACTCATGACTAGAAGTTTTATTCTTAAAACAAATATAATAGTACATCTGTCAATAACTAATTATTTTCATAATATTGGGAGTAATACAAAATACTAGTGCCCACTATGACTGGAAGTTTGCTGTGATAGGCTTTTACCTAGCATTCGCCATGTTTCGTCAGCTCTAAAGGGTCAAATTTCTTTTGGTTAGTTACAGATTTCTTCCTGAAACTCAGAAAGAAAGGTAATTCTTTAAAACCAGTTATATCTTTTGAATTTATAGCTTAGTTTTTTCTTGACATTTCTATCATGATAAGGTATATATATATATATAGTTCGTTATGGTTAAGGGCATCTTTCCTTGATTATAAATAAATAATTGATCACACGACTTATATGTTATGCGAGCTTACCGAGTAGTTATTACCTATGTTTATTATATGATTTTCTATGTTTATAAAGATAAATATGAAGAAAATGTCTCTAAAGTACATTCGTGTTTCTTATACATTAAGATGCTAACACATTGAATATGTACTTTTGCCATCTTTAGTTCCCCTATGGGTCGTACAATTTTACCACTGACTATTTTATATAACATGTAGAGAAATATTAATATACTTATTCTGGAACTATATCGGACCAATTCATATTTACACATTTATATATTATGCTATGCAAAACAACGTGCAACGCACTTTCTCACTATATTATGTAATGAGTGAATGATACTAGACAAACACACTAGTATAGATAGCTTGCAGTTGTTACAAATTACTACTACACCTTAAGTATATTATACCTTACGCAATTGCTGTTAAGTAAATTATGACTTTGACTATATAA
>NC_049993.1:2590589-2609717 GCF_000003815.2 Branchiostoma floridae | reverse complement strand
ATTTATATATTATGCTATGCAAAACAACGTGCAACGCACTTTCTCACTATATTATGTAATGAGTGAATGATACTAGACAAACACACTAGTATAGATAGCTTGCAGTTGTTACAAATTACTACTACACCTTAAGTATATTATACCTTACGCAATTGCTGTTAAATAAATTATGACTTTGACTATATAAATATTCCGACAAAAATGGCAGTATTGGAATGTTCATGAACACCAAGCTGGCTATCTTCACCACCGTGTATAATGGGTCACAACGGCTGCTGTTTTCATGCACACAAAATGTGTTAAATCAATTTATTTGTAAATTAGATTTTATCGTAATTAACCCGTAATACATGCATCATTTTTTATTCAATTAGACAACGATTGTGATGTATCTACACTCAACAAAAGAGTTGTTTTTAACGTTGTTTTAGAGACGAATTCTATAACTATAAGGCAAAAATTAGACCCTACAAGTGTAACGTAAAATTATGTTAGCGGTAGAGGACCGATTCAGACCGACAGTAGAGATTGTTGCCACTCTACCTTCCTATGATAAAAAGCATTATTACCTTCGCCAAGAAGATTATGTGTGTTTTGGATAGCATTTATGTTTGCATGTAGAAGACCAGCATGACTCAAGAACGGTCGAATAGATTGTATTAATAGTCAGTTTGTGGGTAGGTCTTGATGCGACCTGGAAGTGATTAGATTTTGGGTCTAGCGTCCTGTAACGGTACTGCAACGGGACTTTCGGGTTTTATATCAGTTAGGGACATGCTGCGGCAATGAATTTTTGGGTGGTAGACAGCTCTTGATGCCGAGAATAAGTTTGCCCCCCCCCCTAGCGGCTTGTTTTGGAACTGCAGAGCAGGTTTAGTTTCAGACTTTGAAATGGAAATGACTCAAGAAGCGGTTGACGGATTAGTATTTCATGATTTTTGGTAAGCTTATTCAGTCTAACTTATAACGGGCCCGAACAGACCCGGACTATCAGCCCGGAGGACTATCTTGTGAACAGGTACAGGTTCCGGTATTTATAACGGGTTGATCTTGAGGAACAGACCCGGACTATCAGCCCGCAGGACAATCTTGTGAACAGGTACAGGTTTCGGTATTTATAACGGGTTGATCTTCAGGAACAGGCCCGGACTATCAGCCCGCAGGACAATCTTGTGAACAGGTACAGGTTTCGGTATTTATAACGGGTTGATCTTCAGGAACAGACCCGGACTATCAACCCGCAGGACTATCTTGTGAACAGGTACAGGTTTCGGTATTTATAACGGGTTGATCTTCAGGAACAGACCCGGACTATCAACCCGCAGGACTATCTTGTGAACAGGTACAGGTTTCGGTATTTATAACGGGTTGATCTTCAGGAACAGACCCGGACTATCAACCCGCAGGACTATCTTGTGAACAGGTACAGGTTTCGGTATTTATAACGGGTTGATCTTCAGGAACAGACCCGGACTATCAGCCCGCAGGACAATCTTGTGAACAGGTACAGGTTCCTGCAGGCTGTCGTCAGGAGTCAGGCGGAACCGCTGCAGGATCAGCGCTACAGCTGTCTTCAACTCGTTCATGGCGAAGTGCTGTCCTATACAGTTCCTGTAGAAAGTAACAATTGGGAAATGTATCTGTTAATTACGTTTAGTTAGGAGAAGCTCAAAACTGACCTGCAAGCCAGGAAGACGTAAGGGTCTACCACCAGACACACGCAGGGTTTCCAACTCTAAATTTCTTTAAAGACACTCTTTGAATAACAGAAATTATCAAAGTGAACAGGACATAAACCATACACCAGCCTTCACACATTTCCCTGAACTATCGTATAGAGTGGAATTTGTTATCTATCACCAAGTACATGTACAGTAGGGGCATCTTCCTTGGATAGCTTTAAAGAACGCTTGCAGATAAATGTGCAAAAGTTAGGTGTGACGGCTCGTTCAGTGTAATATAACCAGCTGCTGCCGCGCCGCGTGCCTGCGAAGCTGGTGTGTTACGCAAAAGGGCGGTTTTACCGGCTATATAGATACAGATACAGACATGCTATTCTTTGCGTTCAAATGATGTAATCTGTTACAATATGTTACATAGACAGAGATTACATCATTAAAAGTGCTAATGAACCAACATATAATTATACTACCTAGTAAAACGCAAAGAATAGTGTAAAAGCTGGTATATGGACCATGTCCTGTTTGCTTTGATAATAACTGCCAATTAAAGAGTGTGTGAAAAGAACTTAGAGTTGGGAAACTGTGCGTGTTTCTGGTGAAAGACTGTTCCAAACATTATATATAAGAATCCTGGATCTCTCTTTGGAGAATTAATGTGATAAGGGGGTTGCTATCACATTAATTCTCCATATAAGAATCCTGGATCTCTCTTTGGAGAATTAATGTGATAAGAGGGTTGCTATCACATTAATTCTCCATATAAGAATTGTGGAATCTCTCTATGGAGAATTAATGTGATAAGAGGGTTGCCATCACATTAATTCTTCAGAAGAAGATTGAAAATCCTTTGGCGAAAAAATGAGACAAAGTTTTTTTTCTTATCGCTATCACATATTTTGTAATTATCACGCTGTTCATGAGAAATACTATTTTGAGCTAAAAGAATGAGATAAATAGCTTCAGCTTCTTATTCAGAGAAAATAAAAACTATGTGCTACTTCTGCAACGTTTCGTATTAACGAGGACAATAGAAAGATAAATAGACAAAATAAGTATACCGCTGTCCTGCCGAAAAGGGTAGGAATGCGTATGGATGGCGACTTGACGAATTCTTCGGTGAGAAACGAAGAGGGTCGTACTCCTAATAAAAGATAAAAAATTCCGCGCGAGCACATTAAAGCATAGCAACACACAAAAATAACATGCCCTTAACATAAGGAAGATCCATTCTCCTTTATATATACAGCTTTATGCGTGGTAGAACCTTACACCATTGTCGTCAACAACGGAGCTTTGCACATTAACAAATCAAATATTTTTCACAAGAAAGGTGAAAGTAATAAAATATTTCATTGTGTGTCATGTATAAGGCAAGTTGGCTGAATATCTAAAAATGGTCCGATGTTATGTCATTAAGAAAGGGATTTTGCTCCATTTTTTCTTCAATCGGATGAAAATGAATACCTAGGTTCGGTTAGGGACGTCCCTCTCATAGGACGTTAAATATAGGGCCTGAGCCGCTGTTGCAGTCTTCGAACGGGGCTGGTTTGTATTTTAGGGGGGGGGGGGGCGTTGGTTCGCGATTTTCAACGTTGGCTAGGTTCTAGAGTCCATTCCAAGACACCATGAGGGTTTTTAGGCGATATTTATAATTAGTCTGAATTATTTTGAATAAAAGAATATCTGAGCCACAATAATTAAATTATTTCAAAAAAATTGACTGAGAAAGTACTCATATATTTGAATTCCTTTGAATATTTTGGAAACATTTTGAAAGTTACTGTACAAAAATATCTTTATTTAGAATTATTGTGAAACCTCTGTGTGATTATTTCACATTTACAAATATTTACAAAAAATGGTAAACCTGGCAAAATGGTTAAATTAGTTTATTGCCCCCATAAAAGTAAGCCCTATTGTTGCATCTGTATATTTTTAGATTTCACTGCTGGGCACTGGTGGATCCTTTGTGGTGGGCCATTGTTACATGGCACCCTTTGCAAGAATGTGTGAATTGCTATCTTCCCAGCCCACTGAACCATTTACAAAAAATGCTAGAAAATGGTAAATAATGGTAGAATGCTGTTATCATTATTTAGAAACCATTGGAAGTATCCAAACCCACACGATGAATATTTCCAAAGTTTTACAGGACCAGGGAAATATTTATAAAGTTGAAACAGTGTTACAAATATTTCTGAAGTATCAAATGTCCTAGACATATAATTAAAAACTTTAAAATGAATTCTAAACAATGGCCACAAACATCCGCATGGTGTCTTGGAATGGACTCTATTGTGCCGGAAAGGGAGTTTGCCGAGGAAGGGAGTTTGCTGGGAAAGGGAGTTTGCTGTGGAAGGGAGTTTGCTGGGGAAGGGAGTTTGCTGGGGAAGGGAGTTTGCTGGAGAAGGGAGTTTGCTGGCGAAGGGAGTTTGCTGGGGAAGGGAGTTTGCTGTGGAAGGGAGTTTGCTGGGGAAGGGAGTTTGCTGGGGAAGGGAGTTTGCTGGGGAAGGGAGTTTGCTGGGGAAGGGAGTTTGCTGGGGAAGGGAGTTTGCTGGGGAAGGGAGTTTGCTGGGGAAGGGAGTTTGCTGGGGAAGGGAGTTTGCTGGGGAAGGGAGTTTGCTGGGGAAGGGAGTTTGCTGGGGAAGGGAGTTTGCTGGGGAAGGGAGTTTGCTGGGGAAGGGAGTTTGCTGGGGAAGGGAGTTTGCTGGGGAAGGGAGTTTGCTGGGGAAGGGAGTTTGCCGTTCGAAGACTGCAACGGAGGCTAGTTTAAGGAGGGCAACACCTCGAATATATTAAAAATACTCAAAACTCAAATAGATATATGTCTGGGAAGGCAACGCGTACTCTTTAGTTGAAACCTGGTGGTTTTCCCGAATATCACTTAATGGTTGTATGTCCCGAATATTCTGATATAAGCAATTCTCTATACAACAGGTTGTCGTTTTACCCACAAGGATTTATCTCAATGGACCAGAAGTGCAAATTCAAAAACATCATGACATGTGACAATCCCTACATGGCAGATATAGGAAAATATCAAAGAACATTAGAAATTCCTCCAATGATTGTAAAAGCCTCAATGATTGTAAGAAACTAATCCCATACTAAAACTCCTATATCTGACTCAATGACCGTAAGTCATTTCTTGAGACCCCCAGCGAAGTGGGTGTTGGCTCCCCTAGTAACACATAGCAACGACCTTTGACCCAAAGTTACCCCATTGTTGACTAATTGCCCCCTCCCCACCCAGTGTGAAAACATCCCAAGAGGGGTTCCACCAAGCCAGGTGAGGTGTTACCTGGAACCCCCGGGTTGTGAAGGGTTGTTTCAGACGGTACTGTCTGGGAATGACAACATGATGTGTATTGAGCATTAACTGTTTCATATGTAGTACATTATAAAGTCACTGCTAGAT
Organism: Branchiostoma floridae; assembly: GCF_000003815.2. Classification (NCBI taxonomy): domain Eukaryota; kingdom Metazoa; phylum Chordata; class Leptocardii; order Amphioxiformes; family Branchiostomatidae; genus Branchiostoma; species Branchiostoma floridae. The sequence goes on along the minus strand of NC_049993.1, from coordinate 2,604,617 downwards.
TTTTACTCTGACCGTCTGCAAATATCTTAGAATATGTAAGTTACATTATTTCATCTGCATTGGGCAGATTTTAAGTGTTACCACCTCTTTCGTAGGTTTCTTTCTGCCAGTAGTACAGTCTGGTTTCCACTAAGCCCAAATACAAGTAGCTACGTAACCACTTTCATATAACGTTACTCCCCACCCCCTACCCCCACACACGGCCCTACTATAGCTGAGTCTCCATTTGCTGCTGTTTATAGAAGTAAAAGGAATTATTTTTGAGGTCATATTAGCATCAATGCTCCAGGCTTGAGTATTGTTAAAATAGCTCTCCAGAGAAAGCACCCACTTGCATTTGATTGGTTTAGCTTTGGAATCTGTATAAACCCACTAATTAAAATAATGTTAGACACCAAAACACATACAAGAATGTAGCCATGAGGTTTCCTCCAAACAAAGACTGCGGATATTTTCTTGTTTGCAAGTTACTGAGTTGGTACTTTGTTAACAGTATCCTAAATTTGTCTTGTTAAATTTGCAGTTCTTTGTGTCTTGATCAATTTGCCAAAGCAACTTTATACTTTAGGTATTTGCAATAATTATGTATACTATGTTGTATTTAGAAACCCATCATTTGTTTAAAAGTAACTTAAGATACTCGAATGCTGTTTGTTTATTGTTTGTCAAACCAAACCAAGCCAAGCCAAGCTGTGTCTGGCACAGATACCTTGCCATGTAAAGGTGTGAACAATTCCCATTGTTCGCCTATGAGAGCCTGGTGCGCTACACAGATACCTTGCCATGTAAAGGTGTGAACAATTCCCATTGTTCGCCTATGAGAGCCTGGTGCGCTACTGTCAGGGGGTTGTGTAAACAAATTAATTGGCCATATTGTTCCTTTATCAAAACAAACGTGTCACATTTCATCCTTATAGTAGCCCAAACTTGAAATTTTGTCATCTTTTTTCTTTCGTAAAAGCGCTAGCTTATGCAATATTTTCATTTGTCACAAAAGACATGTATGGAAAGTACACATGTTGCACCTCAATGTTCAACCTGGCCCAGTATTGTTCCCTTTTCCAGTTACCTGTCAGGCTTGCATGAATATTGCAAATATGCCATTTTTCATAATATTTTGAACATATTAAAGAATATCTCGGTTAAGATTACACCAGTAAGTGTGGGACAGGCTGAATATTGTAGAATGCTCATTCCTGAATACATAGATACCATATTTGTGTCACAAATATGTTCCTGGGGCTAGCGCACGGAGCCTAAAAGTGATAAAATATAGCTGTGCTTATCATATTCATATTTTGATATCAATGAGCTTTAGGTGATATCTTTATGGTCTGACACCAACTTATGGGTATTGTCCTCCACTTCCTGTTGAAAATTCTGGAATATAGCAAGCCAAGAGCAATATATGGCACATCAAAGTTGGTGGGTCAGTTAATTAGGCAGGAGGGCCATGAAATGACTTACGGTCATTGAGGATTCAGATATTTAAGTCTTAAATTAAGTTTTAGAACTGTAGTTATGTAGATGCCATACTTTGTACCTCCCACAATTGTCGTGCTATAAAATTATTACTATTATATAATACAAAAAAAGACAAAGAAACAAACCTCGGGTCTTTCCCAAACGTTAGGATTGAGATGCATCAGCTGCAAACCGATAAAAACCGTCGTTCCTAAAAATATACGAGAAAACTTGATATTTAGCCATAGTTATCATTTATTGTTTCGCATAAGGTTCAGTGGTGCAGAATGTATTTGAATAATTGTAGGTTAAGATTAGTACATATATATATGGCTGCATTGTGACAAATTTGAAAAATATTTTTTCTACTTCAGTGCAATTAAATCGATGTGCAATAGAATTAGCAAAAGACGAAACGCATTTTATTTCTAATCATTTAACCACAATCAATAATTTACTCCTTGTTTAGCAAAGTCACAATGCCAATTTTCCCATATTCAAAAACAGAAACTATTCTTTTATCATTACAGAAATTATCAAATTCCAACACGTTAATCCCAACCTGCTGAGATGAAACCAATACCAGCTATAAAATTTCACATTAATGTTAATTGCTGCCTATTGTCAAATGCATTTCTAGTATTCTTTTATTAATAAGCCTTCCGTCACAAGCTCGCAAAGTAAACTTTCTCTATAAAATATCGTACATGTACCTTTCTGCACGGTTTTCCCATCGGGGAAGGTTAAGGGTTCCTCTAACTCCCGCAATATCTTCGGAACCGGCGGATAGATCCGGAGGCTTTCCTTTATACACATCGTGATGTACTTCATGGACGGTAGGTCTTCCCTGTGGTAATTTATTCGTGCGTTAATTACATTATTTTAACATAGGATAAGTTATCATGGTTAAGTCTTAGAGATATTTTGTTCGATTCGATGACCAGAAGGCGGTGGGTCAAACTAAAAAAAACTTGTTTCCCGCAAACTTAACCTACGGCTACATACTCAAATAAACCTGTGATGAACCGGGACGAAGGGGGGTACAAGCTTAGTCACTAGGGCTGGGTACCGGTACAGAAAATTCAGGTCCAGGTCCAGTTCAGGTCCAGAGGATTAGGTCCAGGTCCGGACCTGAACCTGGACCTGATTCAGTATGACTCATACCAATGGTGCATTTCACTACAAAGAAATCTGTTTGGTGGAGTATTAGACATAACACTGGCGTTTTAAAATACTACAACGCTAACTGCACCTGTACGATTGACTGTAAACATTGGTAGAAATTACTATAAACTCTACTCTACTTCACTCTTGTCATTTTCTTCCAACTGCAAGCGCCAAAACGTATGAATGCCTTATAAAATAATATGTTAATTTTCTAATCGGTCCAACATCCGGTCCACCTAATTTTTTCAGGTCCGGTTTTTCTGGACCGGTCCAATAAGAAAAACCGGTTTTGTACCGGTACGCTGTACCGATACCCAGCCCTATTAGTCACGTTTTGGATACTGTTCTCGCCGCAAAAGCGCCACCTATATCGGCTACATATAGCGGCGAGAAGCAGAACTCCAGTTAGAAGCTCTAAGGAAAATGTCTGACAGGCATCAAAACGTCAGCAGGTGAGATAAACTGGTTGTGTAAGAGAAAATTCGTATGTCCTACGATCTACCAACCAGATGAAATTATTTTCGGAAGCAACTAAACCAACTTGAGTTTACACACAAATGGGAACGGTGTCTGCAGCTAGCGACAGAACACTAAAAAACTGACATATGAATCAAGTACATGGTGACTTGATTTTCATAAGAATGCTTACCACGTCACATCCGTTCTCCCCTGCAGCACTTCCTGTGCCTCCTTCCTGCACTTCTCCTGATGTCCCGGATGACGAGCCAGACAGTACAGGGTCCAGGCCAGCCCGCTGGCTGTGGTGTCGTGTCCCTCAAACATGAAGGTGTCCACCTCGTCACGGATCTCAGTATTAGTCAGGCCGTTACCGTCTTCATCCTGAACATGATACAGGGGTGGATACATTTAAACTACAGTAGAGGGGTGAATACATTTAAACTACAGTACAGGGATGGATACATTTATACTACAGTACAGGGTCCGGCTGTGGTGTCGTGTCCCTCGAACATGAAGGTGTCCACCTCGTCACGGAACTCAGCATCAGTCAGACCGTTACCGTCTTCATCCTGAACATGATACAGGGGTGGATACATTTAAACTACAGTACAGGGTCCAGGCCAGCCCGCTGGCTGTGGTGTCGTGTCCCTCAAACATGAAGGTGTCCACCTCGTCACGAATCTCAGCATCAGTCAGCCCGTTACTTTCTTCATCCTGAACATGATACCAGAGTGAGGGTGGATATATTCAAACTGCGGTTTTAAACATGTTTTATTTTAGGCGTTACGAACAGTGCCAGACTTCTTTATACCACTGTCACATTTAGCGATCGGACGATGATTCTACGGCGATCACCCGAGCCTCGCTTATAATGATAACTTTATTGCACAACTGTACAATGTACAAAGTATGGCTTGTATGTTACAGGGACGGTTTTCAGGTGAAAAATGCGCGCAAGCATTTGTCGATATTAAATATGGCCGATCTTCCATCGATACGCCCGAAGATCGTGGATAATGTGACATATTACTAATACCCCTGTCTCATTATCCACGATTTTCGGACGTTGGTGGCAATAAAACAATGGTTATGGAAAAAGAAGTCTCTTTACTCAGTAATTAACCAACTTGAAGAAACTATTCATTTTCTTCAATTACATGATAATAGTGCATGGGTACTAACCAATAAATGCAAACCAAATACCTTTGCCATCAGTAAGATGTCGAGAAAGTCCAAATATTTCTGTCGCCGTGTTGTCTCAGTGGTGGACAGATTGTCAAGATCTTGTTTCCGTTGCTGAATGATCTTTTCCGAAAATTGATGAACTTCGTTGCATGCCTTCTTATACCTGTAGTATCATTGCCGTAAAACAAAAGTATCATTAAGTGGCATGCACAGTTATCAAAGCGGGTCGGGGCCAAGCAGCTGTCCTGAACGAAAAGTATGATATGATAGACACCAAACTACACAAGGGGTAAAGGGAATAGTCATGGCTATTATTTGAATGTATATTTTTTACGTATATTGTATTACATATCTATCTATCGTTTCCACAAACAGCCCGACCACGTCCCGGTTTGGAAATGTGACGTTAGCCTAAGTTTGTGACATATCACTATATGTCATCGAAATAATAGTCAGGATTATCTCTAAATTACGTCATGTTTGGGGTTGAGTACCTATTCTACAAAAAGTAGAACAATTTCTGAAATAGTGATATAAAGTATTAGCAATAAATTAGGTCATATCTAGATGGTCATGCCACATATAAACGAAGATGATTTTTTTGCTACTGATTATTATAGGGCATAACTATAATGGTGTCATTGTTGTTTGCTATTGGCTATAGCAAGCAACAATGACAATACTTAATACATTGATCCTTTTGGAATTAAAGGTGACGCCAGTTCACCTTTATCCGCAGGGTAACCTATATCCATTGTTTAAAAAAAACATGGCATTGAAGGATATCAAGTCTATGTATGGTGGTATATATATAACATCGCGATTTTCAAAATATGAAAACTTGAAACCAAAGTTTTGATCCCTAAATACTATGTTTTTTTTAACAACGGATATAGGTTACCCCACAGATAAAGGCGAACTTGCGTTAAGCACGGTACTATACCTTTTGCCGGCAGATGAGTTGTTGTACACGAAGTCACTCACAATAGCCATTATACTCAGGGCTCTTGCCATAAAAAGCTCGGAAATCTCATTAATTGCGGAGATGTAGCTGTTGAACTTCTTCCTGTAGATGAAAGAATATCTTGATGGTTGGTAAAAAAAGAGGAGATTGAAACACAGAAATAGACATATAATGAAGCCTTCAGTACAGAGACGGCGGGGGGTATAAAAGTCTTCTTAAGTTGGCACTTTTGTCAAATTGCTGACAAGCATGATTGTAAAAGGAAAACGCATAAGGAAGCCTTGAGTATACAGAAGGCTTGAGGGTAGACTTCCTGGCACTTTTGACAAGTTTCTGACATGCATTGTAAAAGAAATGCACACATATGAAATTCAGATATGAAATTCAATTCGGTTAAGCTAAGGGCACAGCCCGCCGTACGTACAAATACGTGCTGTCTACGTGCCAAAACGTGGGCAATCTTTTGGGATCCGTAAGTGGTAAGTACAGCCTCCGTACAAACTCGTAGGGAATCCGACGGATTTTGGAGCACGCAGACATGCCGTAGAACTTTACGTGCACCTTGCGCAACCGTGCGAGTGACGCACGTTGACGTACACCCTCCTTGCTCTTGCCAGTCGCTCCCCACGTTTACAGAAGTGCGTGGCGTGGACGTTGCCTCCAACAAAACGTACGGACCAGCCGTACGTACGGCGGGTTGTTCCCTTAGCTTCTAATCATATGTTACCTTTTCTGACAGCCAGTGTTCTGACTGAGAGCACATTTCAGCATGCTGTCCAGAGTCATCAGGCTGACGTGTTGGAACACATCTATAGAGGCACCAGCCCCGAACTCTTCCCAGTTTTCCTTTCAGACAGAAGGAAGAATAGGTAAGCCCACTCATCAATATAAGTTAAAGTTCTGTAGTACAACAAAAGCCAAAAAGGTCGTTTTTGCAAGATAAGGAAACCTTACAGTTAATTTACGCATCTTATGACATAGTCTTTGTGATACAATTGTTAAGGCCCCGTTTCCACTAGACGGCGATTGCGCTGCGCTCGTTTTCATGCCGAGTATGCTCTATTAAACGTACAAATGTGACTGAGAAGACAGCAAAACACAAAGTGTAAAAAGTTTCTTTTCAATACAATTCGTTCAGCGATGTGTCAAATTGTAGGTAGCAGAGAGAGCGCGGTGAGAGCGCCGTCCTAGTGGAAAGGGGGTATAAAAAAACAGTAAATGAAATTTAAGTACCATCGCTTTACATATATCTGTTTTACTGATTTTCAATGATTCTAACACCTGTCCCAAAAACGTGAAAAATACATTCCGTCTGTGGTGACCATCTCCGCCGCTTTCGCACGCATGATGCAACTACGCACGCATGGGCAAAGAACAAAAAAATCCCGTAGAAATCCGGGACGTTTTCCCCGATTAAACGTATACTACACTGACAGGCCAGCTCCTGTTACACTGCCAAAAAATAAGCAATGTTTACATTGCTTTGTTCATGAGTATGACCATCTTTGATTATATGGATGCGCTCATCAATTTTTTGTGTTTCTAAAAAGAAAAGGTTTTCGACCATTATTTTATGTAAACTGTACAATCCTGCAAATGATACCGTACATGGCAAAAAAAAGAAACGATGCAAATATCTTGTACCTACCAGCATGACATTTGTACTGTCCGAAAACAGCTTGACGTACGGTCTCAGCACCTCGAAGTGGAACCCCGGCGTGAGGAGTCGGCGGTTCCGGAACCACTTTGCACCGCTGGTGGTCAGAAGACCGTCCCCTGTTAAAGGAAAAGTCTTTAGTCTTTAGTCCGGAAAAAACGGACCTGGAAAAATTCGGTGAACCGGATGTTGGACCTATTGGAGATTTCGAAAAAAAAAACCCCAGATGATATCATATATCTCTATCGTTTTGGGGCTTACCGGTCGAAGAAAATAATAAATGCGAAGTAGAATAGTGTCAATATTCATTTCTACAAAGTTTCACAGCCAATCGTACAGACGCAGTTAGCCCTGTACGATTTTAAAACGCCATAAAAGAGTGGTTTTTTTTTGTAGCGAAATGGACCATTGTTTTGAGTATCGCCCATTCAAAGTTTTCAGATACCGAATCAGGTCCAGGTTCAAGCCTGGACCTGGACCTGACCCTGTGAACCTGAACCGTACATGGACCTGAATTTTCTGCACCGGTACCCACCCCTATTGTGTAGCGGTTGTGAGAAGTAAGGTCAAATTCGAAAATCAGTAGCCTGTCGTTTTCCTACGGTACTGCAGGGAGCTTTGTACGTAAGTACGCTTTGTTGTGAACAATATGAGATGTTTCGAATGGTATTTTAATCATATTTCGTCGGTGTGTAAAGCTTGTGGGAAAAAAGTGTCAATTTCGAAAATGGGTCTCCTATCGGCGAGTAAAGATACTGCAGCGAAGAGTTAAAGTTGGACGCTAAATTTTCTACTGGTGCAGTTTCATGGTATTCTAGCGGTGGATAGGTTTTGTTTATCTCGGAGCAGATCTTGCGTAGCATAATACAGTATTATAAGCTGGGGAAGGCGTTTAGCCGGCAAAGGAGTAAATTGGCTTCGCGTTAAGGTAGCAGAACACAGTTTTCGGCCTATGGGGATTTCTATAGTTAAGGGCCTCAAGGTGACTGGCTTCGACGCATTAAGAAATATAGTTGGGTGCACTTTTGGAATACCAAAATGGATATGTTTGAGTTGAAGGTTTAAGCCACAAAATATTAAAAAACAACAAAAAAATCCTGTCGGCGTATTGTATTCTCACGCCCTCTTTGAAATGCCCCTCTGCGGAGGTCACAGAACTGCAGCCGGCTCACACTAGAAAGGCAGTTGCGTAACGGGACGCATTTATACACGAAATAGAAAACTTTCACAATCCAAACCATGCAGTCTCAAAGTCGGCACCTTCTTTGACCACGCATCACAGGTTATATCTGGCTGCCTCTCAAATAAGGCTATTTACCGATCCTTCAACAGTTTTAAACGTACTATTTTATCTACTGCGTCATACACCTTAACTCCTCTGCCGGCTAAATTCCTTCCCCAGCTTATAATACCGTCTTATGCCACGCAAGGTCTGCTTGGAGATGAATGTTTTGAAGCAGGGTTACAAGGGTTGTAGGTTTGCCACCACCCCCAACCCCAACCCCTAGCGGCTTGTTTTGAACACTGCAGTGAGTCTTTTTTTTTCTAACTTGTTAGAAGAATGAGTCCAGAAGGGATTACTGAGTATTCATCGTTTTAGAAAAGTATGTGCTGTAGGTAGAGGTTAACATAATGCCTTATTTATCGATGCAAAGCAGTGCATCGTTACATAAAGTTAGTAGAATGTGCAATATTCACTTTAAGCTAGCATGAAAGCTCATCTGTGTTGATATAATTCCCTTCGTGAAACGAAGGGTTTGTGGTCAGTGTTGTTTTGATGTCAGGTGGTCGTTTGTCAGCTTGATAACTAGGGAACGCGTGGATGGATGGTTTTGATATTTGGTATGTGGGTAGAATTAGACATGACAAAGTAATGGCAGGAATTGCGTTACGGCAGGGGGCTCTAGCGGCGTGTTATGGTACTGCAGCGGAACTTCCGGTTTTGCTATTTTTTGTTTGGGACTTGTTTGGGTGATGATTTTTAAGTGGTAGGTAGCTGTGTAAAAGCATAGTAAGGTGTGTAAGTTTTGGTCACCTAGGGGTTTCGCAGGGGCGTTGAAAGTAATTCTTGTTTTAGGTTTTGAGAAGGAATAATGCTAGAAGGGGTTGATGGATGTTAATGACTGTAGGTATGCTGACAGCTTACGTAATGATGTACATAATTGTATGCTTGTTATGCAAATTAGGTGGTGATTTGCATAATACAATAGGTATGTGTAGAAACATTCGACACTCTGTGTCTGTGAACAACACATCTCCTTCACGCCAAGACAGACTGATCTGATATTTGGTATGTGGGTAGCTCTTGAGACGGAGGAGAAACGTACGAGGCGTTTTTTTTGTTTAGTGGCTTTTGACGGTTTTGCAGGGGATGTTTGTACTTGAAAAATAGTGTATAGTGTGCTAAGTGTGGCGATTACGCAATAGTGGTTTATATTTAGGAGTTACGTCATTCTGCGTGTGCTGCAGCTAGTTGCGCATGGGCTCCCCACAGGAAGTGACCCCAAAGGTCATAGTTGCGCAATAGAGGACAGCACGACTTATATATACCAGACGGTTACAAGACAATGGTACTATAGGGACAGTACATTATACATGACGGGGTGTAAATGTTTCCTATAAGATTTGATAATCTGTAGATTAAGGGCAATGAATAAGGGCAATGGTGATATTGTTTCCAGGGCCCTATATTATACGTTTTAAAAGGGTTGTACATTTAACAGTTACTACCGGTACAATACATTGTTGAACAAAGCAGGGTTTGTTTTTCACAGTAACTTTTAGTCATTGATGAGATTGTTTATAGGGATTGTACATTAGACATATAGGATGCACAATGTAGTGGACTTCATTGTGGAACAAAGAATGCTACATCATCATTGTTGCAAGCAACACGTCGGAAATAATGATCTGTAAAGGGGGCTGTACAAAGAAAAACTATAATTTATAATATCACTTTGTAGAAACGTCCATGCAATGTATCAAGTCGTCAATATTGACAATATTGATCCGTCAACCCTTCCCTTGTTATTACCATCTAAAGGGATTTTTCTATTGCGTACGTGCGGAAAACTTGCTGTCAATTCCGGGATTTTTTACCAATCGGACATACTAGTACACAACTCAGTTAGGCTAATATTTCTCTCTTTGTCAGCTAGAGTCCATTCCAAGTCATCGTGCGGATGTTTGTTGTCATTGTTTAGAATTGTTTAGATTTTAAAGTTTTGAATCTAGAATAGACATTTGATACTTCAGAAATATTTTCAACATTATTTCAATTTTATAAATATTTCCCCGGTCCTGTAAAACTTTGGAAATTTTCATGGTGTGGAATTATGTACTTCTAATGGTTTCTAAATAATGATAACAGCATTCTACCATTATTTACCATTTTCTACCATTTTTTGTAACATTTTGTAAATGGGTCATTGGGCTAGGAAGATAGCAATTCACACATCCTTGCAAAGTATGGTTGGGTGTCAATGCAGCAATGACCCACCACAAAGGATCCACCAGTGCCCAGCAGAGAAATCTAAAAATATACAGAGGCAACAATATGGCTTACTTTTATGGGGGCAATTAACTAATTTTACCATTTGGCAAAGTTTAAATGTGAAAGAATCACACAGAGGTTTCACAATTATTCTAAAAAATATTTTGCACAGTTACTTTCAAAATGTTTATAAACTATTCAAATGAATTCAAATAGATGAATATTTTCTTGGTCAATTTTTTAAAAAATCAATTATTGTGGCTTAGATATTCTTTTATTCAACATAATTCAGACTTAATTATGTTCAAATACAAATATCACCTAATATAAAGTCCTCATGGTGACTTGGGATTGACTAATGTGTCTTATCTTTGAGTATCTGCTATTTTGAAATGAAGTAGGCGTATAATTTGGGTACCTACTGGCTGGCAAAATACACCTAGTTATTATTATTAAAATAAACTGTCCTCATTATTTATGCAAATTAGCCCCTGATTTGCATGATAAAAATTGATTATGTAAGGCATCTCCAAAGCTATCTCACTCGCTCGCTCACGGCCCATGACAAAAGCTATCTGCATTCCAAATATTATGACAATCTGTCAACGCAAACTATTCCACTTCAAAGGGATGATACAGCTACATAGGCGCGAAAAAAGTTCCGAGAATTTTTGCCAATCGAACGTATCATTTTCTGTAAGGCTAGCCCCTGAGATGTCTATAAAAAACACCCTCCAACCACCACACCTTAGCCCATTTCACGAAGGTTGAGTTCTACGAACGCTTGTTCATATTGAAGTGTTTCCACTGTCAAACAACACAAAATTTGCTCACCTCGAATTTCAATTAAGCTATTGACTGCCTCTATTTAGACACGGTAGCTGTCTTGAGATTGTTTTCGTTGGTACATGGTAAGTAGGTAAGGAAAACAAACAAATGCCATGTAGCGGGCGTGCTGTTTATTTTTCAAAGAAATAAAGAAGGGTTCGTGATTTTTGACGAAGCATTATCATCAGAGGGTGCACAGGAAATTATCACAACAGTGTACATAATCGTATTGTTACCTTTGCCAAAAAGGTTATGTTTTCGGTGTCATGCTTGGGTTTGTGGGTTCGTACAAGACAAGCATGACTTTAGAACCCCTGGATAGATTATGTTAATATTTGGTTTGTGGGTAGGTGATTAGATTTTAGGCCTCCTATCGCCTTGTTATGGCACTGCAGTCGAACGTATGGGATTGACATCTTGAGTTTGATTTTTGGCCGGTAGATAGCTCTTGAAGCAAAAAATGACTGATGTAGGTTTAGATTCCCTGGTGCCCCTAGCGATGGAACCAATGGGACCGTTTTAGTGTCAAACTTAAAGTGAAAGGGAATAACTTAACAAGGGGTCGGCGGATCGCCATGATATTTGGTATGTAGGAAGCATGACTCATGTTTCACATAGTCAAATATAGATTGTGAACATCGGAATTCTATTCGCATACATAAGGAGGAAAATTGTAAGATTTTTCCAACATCTCATATTTGTAACAGACAATTAGAAGAACTCTAATAGATAAACATTATGCAATTGAAGACCTAATTTGCATAATTAACTATTGAAATTATTTGGCAAAGGTAGGGGGTCATTAAACTATGGTTTCGTTAATGTTTTGGTACCAGCATAATATTCTGAATTTAGTTGATTAAGAAAAATACACCCAATGATATAATCCAACATTGTGTACACAAGACATAGAAAATAACTAACCGAGCCAGGGTCGCAGTAGGCCGTAGAGTCTTTCATCTTTCTTGTCTGTAAAATAGAAAAAAGGGTATTATGATTAACTTGTCTCAATTTTTAGCACAAATTACTGGAGAAATTTGCACCGACGAATGGTAAAAACTACTTGAATAATTTTTTTTTTCTTTCATAGACAATGTAGAAGTTTTATAAAATGCAGGCAACCAAGAAAGAAAAGAAAACCTTTAGGATAAAAACGTTTCCAGACAAAACAGACCTCCGAATTTAGCAAAATCTATAGATATCAAATGACAAAATCTAAATAACCGACCTGGCCGCTGTAGTACCGTCTTGATGTAGTCCGGGTGATTAACTGACAGTATACAATCCAGCGGACCATGCTTGAAGATGTGGGCGTGCGGGTATAGAATTGCCCATTCTTTTTCAAACCTGAAGAATTCCCGTTCGCCGTTGGCGAGCTGAAATGTTCGAAGATTACAATAAATTGAACAACTCATATGGAATTCATTTTTTTGAAAATTTAAAAACGCATCAATACCCATTGCACACATGCGTTCTGATCTCTGTGATAGGGCTTATAATCCCTTTCGCATATTCGAGTACACATGCGCGGGTGACAGAAATTCTGCCATTTTGTAGTCGCCATTATTATTACAGTCTGGAACTTGTTGCGCATATCGAAAAAAAATGGTCGAGACGGGACTGTTTACGTCTCATGGGCCTTCACCTTTCACATATTACCCAGAATTCCAGTCTCACGCGCATGCATGGGTGATTGTGCGAAAGGGCTTATATTTAACACTAGTAAACTTTATCGTCTGAACACCTGCTGAGAGTTTTAATGTAACGTTATATTTACTAGTAGCCTAAAATGTCATAATTGTAGCTCTCTCCTTACCATAATTTTCTTATCCTACCTTACTTCCACACCTTGTTTCTAAAGTCTAAACAATAGCATCGGGCGTCGGGCGTGGCGTAACTGGTAGAGCGTTCGGCTCGGAACCTAGAGGTTCTGAGTTCGATCCCCACCGTGCCCCACCCCGACGTTGTGCCCTTGGGAAAGGCACTTTACACGACCTTCCTCACTTCACCCAGGTGTAAAAAATGGGTACCTGACTTCAGTCGGGGAGGTAAAGGACTATCTTTACCTTCTGTCTGTACTGTGTATGTTGCAATGTTAATATAAGTTACAAAAACTTGAGTGCAGTGCCACATTGTCCCCGTCTGTCCAAAAGCAAAATAGAAAAAAAAAAACAATAGCATAAACTTTGACAAATAGATCTCAATAGAAAAAATCTGACTTACAAAGACCAGGTGTCCCAGGAGCCAGTGTGCCCCTGGCGGCACAGGGAAGTCCTTCTTCAGTGCCCTCAACACTCTGAGTTTCCGCTGAACAATAAACGCAATCTTCAGTAGTAGTGCCACAAATACAGCCAACAGACACAACCCAGCGGCTGTGACTATGTTTGAATGTACAGTCTGGCGCAAGTTGCCCGTTGACATCGCTGTTGGGCACTAGAAACGTGAAGAGTGAGAAAGAACCTGCTAGAAATGATCTGAATTTGTTCAATTCCCTGAGTTAAACAAGCTGGCATGTAGCACACTTACACCCTCTACACAAACTGACCTAGTTGGCCAATACAACAGCGATGGAACATGAGAGCGTGTAAACGTTACAGGTTACGTATAGCCTAATATTCGGCCGTGTTAATTATGTTAGTGGAAAATATTCACGCCCATCAGGCTTTCTCCCTTAAAAAGGGTCTTTGTAAATTGAAAAAAAGGCAGTGGCAAAGAAGAGCTACGATATGTGTCGCTAAATTTAGAAAGACAATTATACGGAAAACGTTCACTGGGATGTCAGTTCGCTGCAAATTTTTCCAATTCAAAAGT
>NC_049993.1:2582575-2590313 GCF_000003815.2 Branchiostoma floridae | reverse complement strand
TGCTGCGGCCTTTTAGGAAAAAGACTCTAACAACTTTCCCAGCCTCCTCAGTATCACTTCTAACCCATGCGTCCACCACGACTGTATCACGCAGCGACACACCAGTAGATTTCCACTGTTGTTATTGTCTAACCAATCAGAGTTCGACACAGCGTTACTTCTTCCCCTGAACAAACGTGGGAGCTATACGTAATCGTTTCATCTGAAAACGATTCTCCGAAAAGAATTCTAAGGTTTTTAAAAGATTTGCATCTCGATTCTCGTATTCAAGAGGGTATGTATGGGGGTCCCGACAACGATTTACGCTGAATTTAGAAAAAAAACCACGTATTACGCTAAATTTGGTCGCCTCGCTACGAATTACGTAGATAAGAGGGATTTCCCTACGAGTTACGGGAAATAAAAATAGGTTGCCTACGCCTTACGTAAAAGAGCATGCAGACCCTCTAACAATGGTATCCGTACTGAAAGCACTGCTTCAAAAACAAGAAGTCACTTGAAATATCTTGAATAATGTCCATACTAGTAGAATGTAACTTATGCCAAGCAAAAGGTGACAATGTACTCTACTCTGAGACCCTCTTTTGTCTTATATTGTTTATGTTCTAAAATGTTTTGTCATTCGACACCCAGGAACAACCCATAGTTTTTTTTATGTGCTGCTGATAGATGCTATTCTCTCCATAACCTTACTCAGGCCACTTTTTTTGCAATCTCTGAGCGGTGGAGTGATTTTGAATAACTCTTGCAACGCTTAACCCTATCCAGACTGGGCTTCTTGGCATTCCTTGGCCTTGGCTGGGGGGGGGGGGGGGGTGCTTAAATTGAGGTTCGGTGAGCTCATTCGCCCCCCCCCCCTCTTATAATTTCAAAACCACTTACGATCACCAAATTTGCAATAACGTTAACAAGTACTTTAACATATTCCAAAACATCATGATAGTTAGAAAAGTAACCTCTCGTACGTGTCTGGCCAAAACTAAATGAACATTAGCAATGTGTATAAGTACGGTACCTCGAATTTTACGTGTGCTGCAAAGCCTAGCTTGTGTCTTTTTTTTTAGAAATATTCCTACTTGGTTGCTTTAGAACGGCTGTTAGAACGGTTTACAAAAAACAAATACATTATTCAAATTGCTCCTATATTTCACCCCAAAATCCAAATCTTTCATATGATATACGTCATGACTGTAAGACCAAACTTTCTATCCTAGGGATTTTTTTACCTTTTACTTCAAACTTGTTTTTACATCAAAAATAAGGTCGAAAAATCACTCAAACACCCGTAATTCAAAATTGCCTCCCTATTTAAAAGAATACATAAGACACAAGTCTAGGGATGTTAGTTTTCGATAATCTAAGTCCTGAAAAAGTTCATTTGCACGCGTTTTGTAAGTGATTTCATGTTTAGCCCTATTTCTAGTCTTACTAACAGGGACATGGGGTAATTTATACCGCCGTAAATAAGATCAAGAATTGTGCTAAGTTTGACTTCTTTTAATTAATAAACTGTGGGTTACTAAAGCTTTAAGCAGCCCACCCCTTATCCAGCACCCTGACGACCACTCATACCTGACGACCCCAGGAACTAATAAGTGTGGGGAAAAAATATTGCCATGGCGATGGTTTTATTTTCATAAGTATTAATGATTGTTGTTCTAGGTTTGTTGTATTTGTGTTCTATCCTTTCGCCTAGCTGTATGTATGAAGATTGTTTTACGCGATGGAAGTTTGTAGTGCATTGCTGTTAACAAGAAAGGTGATCTCTTATGACGAGTGACCTATCATATATGTTTCTCATTGATTATACAATTGAAGTCATCATTTTTTCATAAATGATGTAATTGAGACCCTAATTTGCATGACTCGCGTCTGCATGTTCAACTTAACGTGCATGTTGCTACCAAATGTCGCGAGAATGGAATTTTTATTATTTTTTAACACTACAATAACAATTTCTCAATAATTATGTAATTTAGGTAACAATTTGCATAGTTGATGTCTATCGATGTTTCTCTCTTTTCTAGTTACATATGTCAATTTTAAGTGCCCTAGTTGTAATGAAATATTGTGGCTTAAAAAACTGCGCTCGTTATTTATGCAGATTAGCCCCTTGTTTGCAGTAATAGCCCTTATTTATGGAAGGCAACTCCGAAGTTATCTACATATCAAAAATCAAGGTGACCCGTCAAACCCTTCCCGAGTTATACCCTTTTAAAAGCACGAACTGCTGTGAAATTTCGGAAATTTTCGCCAATCGGATATATCCTTAACAGTAAGCCGATTATTTTTTTCTCTTTTTGAGTTACATATGGCATATTCTTAAGGATTCTAGCATGAAATGCAGTGTATTTCTAAACTGTCCTCATTAATCATGCAAATTTGCCTCTGATTTACATAACTAGCATTTAATTATCAAGGCAACTCTGACTATCTATATTCCAAATATCGTAAAGATCCGTCAACCCATTCCCGAGTGATTCCCCCTCTAAAGGGATGATGCCACTACACATGTCTGTTGAAAAATTCCTGATATTCACAAAATTTTCGAATTCTTGGCAAACAGTCACAAACTATACTATTAGGCTTGCCCCCGAGGCGTCGCCAAAAATCTCCAGACCACGTCTGAAAGGTTCAAGGTCTCAGTACACAGTATTTATCCGCAACCCCCGGAAACTGTGGTGAATGGTAGAGGAAAACATCGGTGTTGATACTGTATAAGTTGGGTAACGTTGCTTCTTCGGCCGGCGGGAATTTGCGCCTTGATACTTTTTGTGCGACGACTGCAGTTCCATGACCTCCGCTGGGGGTCAAATCAAAGTGTCTTTTATAGAAAAACAGGCCGGCAAATCTATGCTCATTTTCAGATATTTTGTAGGTTGTACCCGTAACATCAACGTACTAAATTCTTGTAAATTGCATCTGCGCCTTACTATAGGTTTTGAGTCGTCGAACCATCTCACTTTGGGGTCCTTAACTATGTAAATCCCCCTAGGCGAACTGTGTTCTGAGACCTAAACCGGTTAGACAGCATTTACAGCTCACGTGTCACCCGGGCAGGTCAGCACTGCAACCTTGAAGATCTCTGACGCTGTAACCAAGTTTTTGTCAAAGGTGGGAACATATTTACTGTACAGATTCTAGGTGAAGGAATGGAGGATGTCTTCCGTTTGAAAAGCTTCAAAGCATGCAGGTTATTACACAGATAAGTAGCTTTTATTTTAGAAAGGTTGTACTGACGCCTCTTCCGCTGATTTAAAAAAAACACACGACCAAAACCCCAACCTCAAGGCATTCTTCTGGTTTTCAAAATGGCGACGCACTGGAATGTGTCAAAAGTTTTGTTCTCGGTGTATTTGGGGGATAATACTTGTAACGTTATGTGTCACGGTGGGGTATAAATTGCTGGGAGTAAGACGTTGTGATTGTAGTCCAGCTATTTCGCAGTATGGCTGAAAATACGTAGTTTGGGTTATTACTAGCCTGTGTTTTCACTATCAATCTGTCGCTGGCTAGGGTTGCTGAGGAAGCGGTAACTGTCGGGCTAGGAGAGCGATTTAGCCAGGCTATGCTTATAGAAGTATTCACGGCTTTCTCTAAATGTACTATTGACCCCAATGCTTGGTATTTTCAGTACCGTTTACATACTTTATAAATACTAACCATGCAACAAAGTTTTAAAAACTTGTAATCTAATTGAATGTAGTACCTGTTCTTTCTGTCAAAGTGATGAAGAATCGTACATTCATGTCTTCTGGGAATGCCCTCATGTGATATCTTTTTGGAACAATGTACAAACTTGGCTAAAACAAGAAATCAGTTTGACTTTAGAATTAAATTCCTTTGTTGTTATGTTTGGAGATCTATCTTTAAGTGCACTCCCTTAACCCTCATCCGACCGTATGGGGTCATTTTTGACCCCAGGCGTATATTTTAATCTGCCATAGCAACATTTTTCATCAGAGAAAAAATTCCTTCCATGAATTTGTTTGTATACATGTCTTACAACATCTACCAATTTTTCGCCGAGTTTTGCCCATTATTGTATAAGCTATACTTGAAAGTTTGTGTCTTGTTCGGTGGGGTCAAAAATGACCCCAGCCAATTATGAATCATTAATTACATAAATATCAAGATATTTCAATAAAATAACAGGCATTCCTCATTATTGCTATTGCACCAACAGGTTATAGTTGCTTAGATGAGTAAACACGGAATATTTTGAAAGAAATTTAGTATTTTAGTGTAAAACACAGTTTTTCGACATTCTGCATAAATTATGATAATACACACTTATTACCTATGCTAATGAAAGTGAAAATGTTTCTATTTAATTAAAAAACAATATATGGACAGAATGTGCAGAAGGAACCTACAAGAAAGATCTTTGCGGGAAAATAGACAAGAGTAATTGTATGTATGTGTTTAGATGGCGGAATATGGTGCATAATTAAGTAATAAATTCGTTACTTTTCACAAATATTGTATTTTTTCTTGTTAAATAACATTATTATGCTATCAGCATTATTGCATCATCACAATTATTGTTTAGAAATTGATAAAACAAAACATTGTTTAAGTAAGTTTAGTATGGTAGATTTTCAGAGCAAATGTGGGTTTTTCTCATTTTCTGCATAAATTATGATAATGAGTAATAACTACTGACACCAAAACTTGTCAAAATATTTTTCATAGGTTAGTGAAACAGTAAATACATAGAAATGACAAAATAAGCCAGCAGAAATATGTCTATGAGCAAAACAAAATGGGGTCAAAAATGACCCCATACGGTCAGATTCGTCGTAAAAATGTAACGGTCGGATGAGGGTTAAAAAAACTTGATTATACTATTGGGTAAGATTTTCAGCTTCCGTTCCAGACGCTTTAGAATTTTAAATTTCCAGTCCTTTAAAACACTTACATCGATATTTCAAAAGACAGAATGTCTTATTGCGTCTCGGAGGGGGAAGCTGGAGAAGCATCGGGGTAAGTGGGGAACTTTGTGCTTATGATTTCGCTTGTTTTTTTTTCTTGATGTATGTGCATAGTTATGCTTAATTTTGACATTTAAGTGTATGATTTCGTTTGATTTTGTTCTTTTCTGCAGTAAAAAATTTATGGGAGGCTTTCTTCTGTTCATTATTTTGTATTTGTATATTCATGAAAATAATTTTTAAAAAAGGCTATGCTTATTAAGACGAAGTTGAGTAAGTCTGCACTTCAGGCAACCACGAAGTACTCGGGAAAGTTATTACAGCCAGTTCGTCTGGACTACTTGGTATGTGGCTGAAGTACGCCGTGCCTTGTCAAGTAGGGCGCACTAGTTGGCTGAAGTACGTCGTAGTTGAGTTTTGACCGGAGTAGAAAACCATAAACGTCCTTGAACCCAGACAGAGCAAGGTTTCCTCAAGGACGTTATAATAAATAATCGAGATACAAACATATGTTTGTGGCCGCAATCTTTTTGATATCATAACTACCAGCGTCTGCCCCTTGAGGGGAGGGAGTACATTTCCGGATTTGCGCATATAGCGGCATAGAGTGCAGTTTGCCTATTTGCTTTTTTAATTTTGTTTAAAAAAATTTTTCCCTGGTCAAATATCTATCATAAAGATCTAGGTTTCTGCAAGATGGACCGGTACCGAAGCAACAAAGCTGCATCTGCTGGAGCCGCCTCACACGTTGTATACAGTTGCCCCTGTGAGACTTTGGGCTCCAGTAGACGAGAGGGTGGAGAAGGTATTGCACACCCCTCCTTCACAATAAAAAGTAATGTGCAGGTCAGGCAAGCAGGCAAAAAGCCTGTCTGCCTCCTCATCTGTCCAATCGACAGGAGAACCACAAAAAAAAAAACTTCACCCCAAACGTCCATTATTCAGCTGATGGGGTCCGCCCTCTCACTCGTCACTCCAGCATTTAGGGTATATATTCATGTATTCCGAGTAAGCAAGGAAGTTGGGGTAATACCCCTGTCACACCTGGCGAAAATTGATCGGACGACAATCGCCCGAGCCTCGCTTGTAATTATAACTTTATTTCACAACAATTGTACAAGGTACAAAGTATGGCGTATATGTGACAGGGGCGGTTTTCAGTTGAAAAATACGTGCAAACCTCTGTCCATCTTAAATACGGCCGATCTTCCATCGATACGCCCGAAGATCGTGGATAATGTGACAGAGGCATAAGGACCCCTCAAACGTACGATTAATTATAAACCTATACGGGAACTAACAGTGATTATCATATAGCCAGGCGCCGCGGACCAATCAGAAGTTCCCGTTCCACGTTGGTTATGACGCAGTAACACATAGATTCCGGCCAGGCAGGTGTGCATCTCTCCTCTAATTGGTCAGAATGAATAACACATAGATTCCGGCCAGGCAGGTGTGCATCTCTCCTCTAATTGGTCAGAATGAATCGACACCGGTGCCGTTGTCGATTCATTTTGACCATTCAGAAGGAGCGAAAGTAAGGTATATGCAGGCTTGGCCAATCAAAAAGAGCGAAACATATGACAGAGCAGAGGGAATAAGTACAGAATGGCTCCTTTTGTTTTCATTGATAATGATAAAAAGCCAAAGACTGCAATGTTTCGAATATTTTCTGTGGAAATGTTGGTTTAAAAATGCAATCTTTAATCTTCTTACAGATGTATGTACCAAAGAACAAAAGTGAATTTCAGACATTCCACAAAGCAATTTACACATATAGTACCCAGGGATCTATGCGTTATACCAGAGTTTGCAAGTTTGGGTAGGCTATATGATAATAACGTTAATGACCCGCCTGTTCCTCGGTGTACATGGTGTCATAACGCCTGGTCCTTTGCTATAACCACCTCATAAAACCACCTCGTCCGCTTCGCTCACTCGGTGGTTTTATTCGGTGGTTATATAAAGGACCAGGCGTCATGACACCATATACACCTCGGGGCGGGTCATTTACCCTTAATTGTAGGTGTAGGGTAAGTATTTGATAGTGCTGGAGTAGTCTGTTCATTCCACGCAGTCCACGACAATCACAGCTGTCTAACTATTAACTTGACTTTGACTATATCTCAATCACTAGACAACAACAAGCAAAGATGAGCACTAAAGCAATTTTCACGGTGATGTTCATCTTCATCTTTGGAAGTGCCATTTATTACTATTCCCAGGTGAGTAAAGAACATTTTCCAAGCAATGATTCCTCTAGTTCGAACACGAATTCCCCAAGTTACAAGAATGATTCCCCTAGTTACAACCATGATTCCCCTAGTTACAAGCACGATTCTCCTAGTTACAACCATGATTCCCCTAGTTACAACCATGATTCCTCTAGTTACAACTATGATTCCCCTAGTTACAACCATGATTCCCCTAGTTACAACCATGATTCCTCTAGTTACAGCTATGATTCCCCTAGTTACAACCATGATTCTCCTAGTTACAACCATGATTCCCCTAGTTACAGCCATGATTCCCCTAGTTACAACTATGATTCCCCTAGTTACAACCATGATTCCCCTAGTTACAGGCATGATTCCCCTAGTTACAAGCATGACTCCCCTAGTTACAACCATGATTCCCCTAGTTACAAGCATGGTTCTCCTAGTTACAAGCATGATTGCCCTAGTAACAAGCATGGTTTTTCTACTTACAAGCATGATTCCCAAAAATAACCACGACTGGTTTCCCCAGAGCTACCACCCTTGGGTCTCCCCCAGAAGCCAGCCCTGAATTCCCCCCAGTTTCAC
>NC_049993.1:2545862-2582475 GCF_000003815.2 Branchiostoma floridae | reverse complement strand
TTATCCCCCTAGTTACAGCATGATTCCCCTAGTTACAAGCATGGTTCCCCTAGTTAGAAGTCAATTCTTATAAACAAATATATGCTCTTCGAGTTCAACAACCACTAAGACATTGAATATTGGGCAAATTGGTTTGGGATCCTGCATTTAGCCTGTGAATGTAAATCTGTGTCTACAGAACAACATGATTCTTCAAAGTGCACGCGGTATACGTCCACCATATCTGCTACAGACATCACAGAACGTTAACCAGACATCTGGGGAACCATCCTTGCATGGGATTGAGCGACAGTACGTACGGATTCACCATTTTTGTGCCGACATGTAACATTCTCAAAAGCCATTGGTGGTATAAAAAAATGTCTTCGGTGCTAGCGCTAGTAAAATATCAAGACCATAACACGTCCAGGTAGTGCTGGGTACCGGTACGGTGTACCGGTACGGTGTACCGGTACAAAACCGGTGTTTCTCATTGGACTGGTACAGAAACGTTTTCGGGGTTACCGGTCTAGGAAAACAACAAGAGCGAAGCAGAGTAGACTCTATAGTCATTTTTAACAACTTTTACAGTCAATCGTACAAAGGTATTTAACCTTGTAGGATTTTTAAAACGCCAGCGGAAATCGAATACTACATGAGACAGATTTTTTGTAGCAAAATGGACCATTGTTTTAAGTATCATCCCTTCACAAGTTTTCACATAATGAACCAGGTTCAGGTCCGGGCCTGGACCTGATCCTCTGGACCTGAACCGGACCTGGACCTGCATTTTCTGTACCGGTACCCACCCCTACGTCCAGGAAAAAAGGTACACCCAGAAGTTCAACCACCAGAAGGCCATGAAGTGCTCAAATACGTACCCACATAACAGATATCATCCCAATCCATCTACAGATTCTTAAGATATTCGCCAGAAACAAACGACCCTGCAGATCCACAGCAAACAACAAATTTGCACCACATAAGCATCATTATGACACCTCCCCACCACATAAAGATTAACACAACACCACAGGTCCAAAGATATAAAACAAACGTGGTGTTGCAGTACCAAGATCAACCAACAGGGGACCCAAAGGCGACGCCCATCATCAACACAAACGTACACACACATACCTACGCACCCACCAAAACCCATTGAAAGACTTTTAACGGTTCGTGAGATATAAGGTGTCATTGATGAATTTTTTCTTCCCATATAGACTTCTATGTTATAATTCGTGGTTTACATGGGCGCGTTCATAATGAAGCTACGTGAAATTTTAGCAGATTTTTCATTCTGTGTTGAGAACATTTACCCTATATAGTCCATGGGCCAGGACGTTTTTTTGTACCACCGAGAGGGACCAGAGCTACTATGGATTTTTTGAATCTGCAATAAGCAAAGTTAATATCGTGGGAACTTTTTCGCTCTCCTAGTGCACAACCGCACCACTCAGAACCCAGGACTGTGTACCGCCGACCTAGCGCGCGGCTGCAAACCTTTACCTGCTAATTTCTTCAGTTACAAACAAGCTTTCATCAATCTAACTTTTCAGATCAGTTCCGCCAGCTAAAAGGGAATTTCTCGCCGCTAAAAATCACGCGTCCATGCAGCAGTTTATTTTTTGGATCGGATCTCTTTTAGGGTACCCACTCGGAGTAATACATCAATGATACCATAGTCTCCCACACCTTCCAGACCCAAAACAGTATGGCCAAAACAATACTTCCATCTTAAATGTATGCTAAATAATGTACGTATCTATTGGGACTATATTACAAATGTACATGTAACGTTAGTCGACCTTTATCCGTAGGGCAACCTTTATCCGTTGTATATAAGAATAGGGTATTTTGGGATCGTTAAGTCGATGGAAGGTAGTTTCACATTGCAATATTTTGAAAATGTTGATGTGTGAAACCCACGTCGTTGACCTGAAATCTCTAAATACCCAGTTTTTTTTCAACAACGAATCTAGGTTACCCCATGAATTTAGGTGAACTAGCGTTATGTGAAATATGACCAGCAGTAGCGTTTCCTGGGGGTAACACGAAACAAAACTTTTTTTCAGGGATGAGCCTCACTTTAAAGACGACAATAGAAATGAAACAAAAACGACATCAAAGAGTTGTCATCCAAGACGGAAGTTCGTCTTTATCAAAACCCACAAGACCGGAAGCTGTACTGCCGTGAACATCTTCCAGAGATACGCCATCAGTCACCATCTGTCTGTGCTGATGCCAAGCGGATCCCCTCCGGTTGTGCTCGCCTGGCCCTTCCCTCCTACAGAAGAGGACTATGTCCACACCCCAGATGAACAGTATGACGTCCTGCTGAACCACATGGTGTACAATAAGACATGGCTCCGGGCCAAGTTCCCGGCTAACACAGCCTACATATGTAAGGAACGTTTATAGAACATTTCAAACATCTTCCTACGCAGGGACATCCAACAGCTAAACTGCCTGTCTGGATGTGCCCTGCTCTTTTAACCATCACTCTTAGTTCCTGTGGACGTCCCCCCCCAAACCATCTGTCATCCAATCAGAGAATAGGCTTTCCGTTTTCAAAATTGGGGCACTTTTTTTTGGTGACCCACTGACGTAAGCAGGTGCTCGTTCCACGAATTTATAGTCATAAGGAGTTTGATAACATATAAAAGGAACAACGGAAATATGATCAGCCAAATATGATATTACAGACTTTTTGTGCCGAGTTTAGTAGGTCATGTGTCTCGTTAAGAAGTGAGTCATAAATGGACCATGGCCGTTATGTTAGGTGTTAGGTTTGCTGAAAAAACACTGGCCATCCTTTTTGTTCCAGACTGAACTGTATAATGTTTTTTTTCGGCTCAACATTACACAGAATACCTTACTCAAGAAAAATCAATTTTTTCCCACCGTTTTCGAACATAATACTTAATTCCCAAGGGAGACATGAAATAACCCCCTGGTGTAGGTTTTATTTGTGGTGATCAGTTCCATATGCCATGCCACTGCAAATAGTTTATTGTGAAAACACAATGAGCTATCTAAAACGATATTCTGTAATATGTTAGGTTTTCTGTTAGGTTCTAAAATGCCATTGTTTCGCAGTGGCTAATATCTTACCTCTACTGCATTGCAAATTCAAGTACATATTGATATGTAACAACCCATCCTCCTACGCAGGGACTTCCAACAGCGAAACCGCCTGTCTGGATGTACCCTGCCTTCTCAACCGTCATTCTTAGTTCCTGACCGCCCTGCTTATAAATACTAATGAACTTACCCTTATGACCCTTTTGAAAACTGAAAGGCCTATTCTCTGATTGGCTGACAGCTGGTTTGGGAGGACGTCCACCGGAACTAAGAGTGACCGTTGAGAAAGAAGGGCACGTCCAGACAGGCTGTCCCTGCGTGAGAAGGATGGTGGCAACCATAATATTGTCTATATAGGACAATATATAAATATGGATTCTCAGCACATACAGCAGAAAAAATTTTTGCCTTGTACAACTGTTCTCTTCGCCAGAAGAGTATGTTTTCGGTTATATGGGTCTATATGTAGGTCAACAGCATATAACTCGAGAAATTGTGGAGGGAACTTTGTAATTTTTGGTAGCTGTGTAGCGGTTGTCGAAAGGAATGCCAAGTTCGAAACGGTGTACCTGGTGGTTTCCTACGGTACTGCAGTAAGCTTTGTATTTTGTGCACTTGGTTGTGAACAGCATAACTCGAGACGCAGCTGGGACATTTTTACGATACTTGGCAGGTGTTTAGCGGTTGTAAAGAGGACGGTCAAGTGCGAAAATAGTTTACCTGGCTCTTACCTATGGTGCTGTAGCGGGCTTTGTATGTAAGTGCGTTTGTCTGTATACCAGATAACTCGAGATGTTGGGGTGCCAAAAAGGAAGGTCAAGTTCAATAATGAGCCTCCTAGCGGCGAGTTGCTGTTCTGCAGCG
The DNA here is from genome assembly GCF_000003815.2 of Branchiostoma floridae. NCBI lineage: Eukaryota > Metazoa > Chordata > Leptocardii > Amphioxiformes > Branchiostomatidae > Branchiostoma > Branchiostoma floridae. The sequence continues at coordinate 2,578,548 of NC_049993.1, read as the reverse complement.
GCGCTTAAAAGGTAGAGGTCAGATTTTCTGCAAATGCCAGGTTCATAACTTTTAGGTGGCTGATAGGTCTTGGGGCAAGCAATGTAAGTTTGGGCCCCCTAGCGGCTTGTTTCGAACTGCAGGAGCCAATTTTGTTGCAGACTTTGAAACAGAATAACTCAGGAAAGGGTCGACGGATCGTCAAGATATTTGGTATGTCGATACCTTGAGTGATGACCAATATATTGAAATGATAATCATGTTTAGCACGTGCTTATTTGCATAATTAATTTAACAAGTTTACAAATCCCATGCAGTTCAGGATGAGACCTGATTTTGAGGACACTAGCAAGCTTGTATGTTACAAAAATAAACAGCCTTAGAAAATGTAGCTTAAGTAAACACCCAAGACATGGTTATATTTTCAGTTGTGTCATGGAGCAGTGCCTATGGTGTGGGTCTGTATGTATGCCACCAGCATTACTTGTGGGGGTTTGGACTTGAGAAGTACCTGTTGTGGAAAGGAAGGTCAAATTCAAAAATGGTTTACCTGCCACTTTCCTATGGCACAACAGTAGAATGTATGTGTGTCTGTAAACAACAATACACGAGGTAAGCTGGGATGGATGAATGGGATTTTCAACTGCTACAAACACACGTTTATGCAGTCGTTTGCTTTTGGGGTAGGTGCTCTTTAGCACTACATGAATGAGACCTAATAGTCTTGAACAAAGGCATGATTATTTGGCGAAGAGATGTGTTCGTGGAACTCTTGTTATACAATAAAGTTTGTTATATCTTTGGCTCACACACAGCCATCATCAGAGAGCCAAGCAGCCATTTGAGGTCAACCATGAATTACTACAAGCTTCCCAAGTTGATGAGAATCAAGTCTAAGAACCCGGTCAAGACGTTTCTTCAGGACCCGTGGAAGTACAAGAACCTGTCTGAGGCTTACTTTGACTTCTGTAATGTCACCTGGGACGGCACCAGGAACTTCCTGTCATCTGATTTGGGTTACCCTACAGAGGGAGCAGAGGATAAGGTGATGGCTATAAGTCATGGCTCTAAGTCTGACTCTTTTTCGTTTTGTTCTGATTCGCTGTTGTGATTTTAGTTACGAAACTCTATCTACAATGTACAGTCAAACCTGAGTGAGGAGGTCGCTTAATGTTTACGTCAATGGGCAAAATTTTCGGGAACGAGAAAAAGCGGTCGTAATGGCCAGGGGGTCGCTAAGTAGATGTGGTCTATTGGGCAGGTTTGACTGTATATTGAAACTTACCCTGACAATTCCTGAGTTTTAGAAAGTTTCATTCCCGGTTTTGAATTATAGCCATAGATCAGCCACTGTCTATAAACGCACATCCCATCGTTTCTCTATCTACAAGGAACGAGCTCGTAGGTACATCAGCGAACTAGAAGCGGACTTCACGCTGGTCTTGCTGCTGGAACACCTGGACGAGTCTCTGGTTCTCCTCAGACGTCTGATGTGCTGGGAGCTGCGAGACGTTCTGTACGACATGACGCCAAAGAACACCCGAAGGTATTCCTACAAGAAATACGTTCCCACCGACAAAGAACTCGCCAATCTCCGCCGGTGGAAGGCCGTGGATTACTTACTGTATGACACGTTCAACGCCTCCTTGTGGAGAAAGATTGCAGCACAGGTAAATCCCCTGTTACATATGTATAGTGTTGGGCTACATTTCGTTGCAGAGGTTCATCAGTCACGTATGTAAACAGTTCATAGAATTTTCATTAATCAGTGACTAGTTTTGACAGGTAAGCAAACATACCTCCAAATTTTCGATGACTGTCAGTCCATCATGATCACGGAGTGACCTAGTTCTCGCGAGAGTTGCGAGAACTAGGTCGAGACTTGCTGGGCTGCATTTCTTTTGAACCACTTCGCTTCTCTAATCGCATGCAAGAAGAGCAGGACTTTGACCGAGTTTCATTTTCAAATGTCTAGTAGAAGCGTGCCTACCAACTCCAAAAGGGGTTGTACTAATACCTCCATAGAGCTGGCTCCATGGAGGTACTAATACGTACAACCCCTTCTCTACCAACTCCCAACCACAGATGACCTTGCTATCAACCATGGCCTGGAGAGGATTGGGAGGCTATAGTTGTCTCTACGAGGGGCGTGCAATAAGTAATGGTCCTGACCCACTTCCAGTTGTCTGATCTAAATGAAATTTTGTATGTGTAATAATTCATATCTCTATGGGTTATGTTGCAAAAGACAGCTCTGAACTAATTGTGGTTTCTGATTTACTGGTGTTTGAACTTAGTCAGGTGCGAAATGGACCAGGTGTGAAATGGAACCAGTTGAGTGTCGCGCAGTGATCCGGTTTTTGTATTTGAAAGGACGCACACCAAAGAAGACTTTTGATGAAATAAATGAAACTTATGGTGATGATGCCCCATCATATGACCTTGTAAAACGCTGGCATCCTGAATTCAAACTTGGCTGGAAGTCTGTGGAAACAGCTCCCAGACCTGGTCGTCCCTCTTGTGCCATTGATGAGGCATCAGTTGGAGGACCAACCTGGGGTGTCCTACAAAATCGGTGTCCAGAGCTGCATCAAACGATGGGAGAAATGCATAACTCTGGGTGATTCCTATGAAGAGAAAGACTAATAACTGTGCCAAGTTTCATTAATCTCCTGCTATGGGAAATGGGTCAGGACCATTACTAATTGCACGCCCCTCGTACTTGACAGGTGCACGTAATGAACGGAACAAAGATAATAGAGAAGCGAAAATGTAAATAGAGAAGCGAAAATGTAAATACAAAATAATAAAAGGAACCCTTGTTAGCTTGATGCTCTTGATGTTCAATGCCTGACCTGAGATCTGTTGTCACAGGATCCGGACTTTTACGAAGAGCTCCACTACTTTCGAGAAGTGAAAAAGAGTGTCAGCAAGTTCTGCCACACGCGTAAACGTAGAAGGAGTCGCCATCATCAACAGCCTCTCATCATAAAGGCGTCCAAGTGGAGTCGACAGTTTGCGGTAGATCCCATGTACTGCAGACATATGCGATCCAGTGTATGTAATGGAATCTTTACTGATGCATGCTGTCCTTAAGCTTGAATCTTTAGCGATTTGTCAAGATGTAAACTTCTTCTACTGAGGCTGCTGCTAATTCTACTACTACAGCAATTGCTGTTGTCACTACTACTGCTACTACATGTACCACGACTACTATTACTACGACTACTATTACTACGACTTCTATTACTACGACTACATATACTACGTATACTGCGTGCACTACTACTACTACTACTACATGTACTACGTATACTGCACGCACTACAACTACTACTAATACTACTAATACTACTTCTAATTCTTCTAACTTTCATCTTCGCATTACTACTACTACACCTGCTGTCAGTCTAGTATGCCTTAAAGTAAAACACCTAATTTATTAGTTTCTAGACCTATTGAAGATAACTTGAACCGTTATTACGGTAATAAGTTGTTGTATTTTTGTTTCTTACACAGGAAATTTCTCTTGGGAAGTCTATCAGAAAACTTGCATCAACAAAAGCCAAGGCAGGGTTGACAATCATGAGAATAGCCAGCAACCTGCTTCGTATTGTTCATGGTCAACCTACTGTTAAATACAGGGCTGAGGCAAAAAAGAAACATAGATAGTGGCTAGTAAAGCCAACTTTTGAGTGTGTCTAAGTATATAGCCCAACCTAGGGAAGTTGCTAAGTGAACATGTTGTTGTCTTCACCAGCAGTCTGTTTGATGTAGATTGTGATGGTTGTAGGAAACCAGTACTATGCATTGTGTAGCTTGTTTTGAAGTTCACAAACGACAAATATACGAAATTATGATACAAATAACACCTTTAAATGGTGTGGAGACGTCATTCACATTAAGTCTTTGTTATCACGATTTTTTATCAATATTGGGGTTTTAACAAATATGAAAAAGATTGAGGCAACCAAACTAAGGCAGAAAGACCTTCAACCTTTATTGCACGATCAACATGGTAGTCCCTAACGGAACTGAATTGCAATGATTTTCACATAATGTTTGCTTCGTAAGCACTGCAAGGATTTATGATACAAACAACAAAAAATTGGTACCAACGTAACGTTTAAAAACATTGAAAGACCTGGACATGGACAGAGTCTCGGTATAAAGGCGTTCTTGTGTCTACTAGTTTTCTTGAAGGATGTTTAAGTCCAACGCGCGTACGACGTACGTACCTTGCGAGCAACCGACAGGGGTTATCTCGATTGTAAACGTTGTTCTATGTGTCGCACCGTAGCAACTGCATTGGGACGGAGGGACAGATGTATTGGGCGCCGCCATGATGGCTACAGTTATAGCTGCTAGTTGAGTTCTGCTTTTGTTTGGATACCTGTAAGAAACCAAATAGACCAATGGCGGTTTGTTTAGTATCGTCATAACGCCAGGTACGATTTTCTTCAGCTCACGAAGAACTTTATTGCGCAACGATCGTACACGGTACAATGTATGGCAAAAAAAAGAAGATACAAACTTATCATCCTAATTACTAAAACAAGTGTTAAACATAGTACATATGCAGATTATTAATATAGAATAAAACTTAACATCCTAATTTCCTGAACTGAACAGTTCTGATGCAACTGCCGCGTCGTTTAAACACGGACACCGAAAACTATACGGACCCGGCAGTGGTCCTTAGTATTGAGCATAAAGATAGGGTCACTCATGTTCCACACTCGTTCTCACTGAAATGTCGAAAATGGCATTTTTTTGGTCGAAAAATAAATCAGCTTTATTTTCAGTGAAAACTACCTGGTTGTTTAGGAAAATTCCTCTTTTAACCATAGCCAAAAAATGGCAACTTATTATTTTCGGTCCCATTGGTAATACATTACAGGGCAGGTAACAAACGTTACCGGTAACGTTTGTTACAACAGTAAACTTAACCCTGTTTTCTTCTAAAGGACTTACCTTATTGACTACATCATTTAGGTACAAGTGGATGTCCCAAGGAACATTTGAAAAGTGGGCAGCTTTTTTACACCAGGTCAAATAGAAAGCTTAGACAGCATCAAACGATGGTAACGTTTGTTACAGTCATTTCTGTACAACATTTGTTAAGCAAGGTGGGATACAAATAACAGTCAACAACCCTTTCTTGTTTCTTTAGGAAGCCAGAAAAACTGTACAGCGTCACAAAAATGGTCATTTCTAGTCTTATACGTGGATAATAAAACCGTGGCATCCATCGCACTCGTGGTGGTAACGTTTGTTACAGCACAGCACGAAAACAACTATTTAAGCAAAGTTTCAGAGATACGTATAAAGCCCTTAAAGGCGGAGAAATATTTCAGCAGATTTTAAGATCTATTAAAGGCATCGGAAACATAGATCTGGCCTTTACGTAAAATTTCAGCGTTTGTAAATGTAACTTAATCTGTCGTGTTTCTTTACGTAAATTTTACATGTATTTTAGTATGCTGAAAAGACAACTTAAATGTCTCAAAAAGTTATAAAAATAATCCGTTTTACTGTTTTACTACTGTGGTGATATTTTCTGTCAAAACTGACCAATACCGTATCCCTTTTACAAAATACATGTTTACCAAACTTACCTCGGTTATGTCAAATATAACAAGCCTCTGTCTGGTGAAAGATAGAGCATTGCGTCATCTGTTTTATAACAGTGGTAAGATTTACAGTCAAAACTGACAATTGCGGTTTCTGGTACAAAATATTATCTTCATACCTCAGCAAAGTCAAATACAATATTCTTCTGTGTTTTTGTAGCTTTTCCGAAAACATATGACGTATTCAATCTTTCTGTGCGAGAGTTTAATTCGAATAGGGTAGAGCTCTCACGTTTAGCATATATGCGCTCCCTTACGTCAAATGAAATGTTGCGTTTTTCTGTTGAATATGCGGCATTACGCAAAGAAGGGGAGACCTCCCCCGTTTAGCTTATATGTTGCCAAGACGTGTATGAAATGTTGCGTATTTCTGTTGAACATACGACATGTTTAATCTTTGAATCCGCGCAGTTTAAGCGAACTAGCGGAGACCTCCCCCGTTTACCTTATATGCTGCCAAAACGTATATGAAATGTAGCGTATTTCTGTAAAAGATAAGGCATGTTTAATCTTTGAATCCGCGCAGTTTAAGCGAACTAGGGGAGACCTCCACCGTTTAGCTGATATGTTGTCAAGACGTATATGAAATGTTGCGTATTTCTGTAAAACATACAACATGTTTAATCTTTGAATCCGCGCAGTTTAAGCGAACTAGGGGAGACCTCCCCCGTTTACCTTATATGCTGCCAAAACGTATATGAAATGTTGCGTATTTCTTTAAAAGATAAGGCATGTTTAATCTTTGAATCCGCGCAGTTTAAGCGAACTAGCGGAGACCTCCCCCGTTTAGCTGATATGTTGTCAAGACGTATATGAAATGTTTCGTATTTCTATAAAACATACAACATGTTTAATCTTTGAATCCGCGCAGTTTAAGCGAACTAGGGGAGACCTCCCCCGTTTACCTTATATGTTGCCAAGACGTATATGAAATGTTGCGTATTTCTGTTGAACATACGGCATGTTTAATCTTTGAATCCGCGCAGTTTAAGCGAACTAGGGGAGACCTCCCCCGTCTAGCTTATATGTTGCCAAAACGTATATGAAATGTTGCGTATTTCTGTAAAAGATAAGGCATGTTTAATCTTTGAATCCGCGCAGTTTAAGCGAACACGGGGAGACCTCCCCCGTTTAGCTTATATGTTGCCAAAACGTACATGAAATGTTGCGTATTTCTGTTGAACATACGACATGTTTAATCTTTGAATCCGCGCAGTTTAAGCGAACTAGGGGAGACCTCCCCCGTTTAGCTTATATGTTGCCAAAACGTATGAAATGTTGCGTATTTCTGTTGAACATACGGCATGTTTAATCTTTGAATCCGCGCAGTTTAAGCGAACTAGGGGAGACCTCCCCCGTTTACCTTATATGCTGCCAAAACGTATATGAAATGTTTCGTATTTTTGTAAAAGATAAGGCATGTTTAATCTTTGAATCCGCGCAGTTTAAGCGAACTAGGGGAGACCTCCCCCGTTTAGCTGATATGTTCCCAAGACGTATATGAAGTGTTGTGTATTTCTATTGAACATACGGCATATTTAATCTTTGAATCCGCGTAGTTTAAGCGAACAGTGGGCACTACCCCTGTTTTATTTTTCGGCTTATACCGCCTCAAAGGTTTTATAAAACGGTGCCTTTTTCTGCTGAACATACGGCATGTTTGTAGCGCAGTTTATGCGAACAGGAGGAGACCATTTCCTTTTTAATATACCGCATATATGTTCTGAAATATGCGGGTCTAACACAGTCCGCCTGTTTTCTTTGTGGCAAGTTGACCCTCGAGCTATTAAGGAGCCGGTAGAAATCCCGACTGCTACTATTAATATGTCCGCGACTCAACATTTGCTTGAAGAATAAGGATGTAGTAGATATAGCGTTTTGTGTAGTGAGTGGTGTTTTCTCTATATATGTTTTTCTTACTATCAAGGAGTTAAAAGTGATTTTCAACTTCCTTGTTACTATTGAACGGCGAGCAGTTCTTACTACAAGTAAATGTACGAATTATGTTATTTCTTTATCTACAAACAAGCGTAGAGAAAGAACATTCAGGACACACAGGCAGTGTCTTCCCGTGTTGCTCGTGTTTGTTTGTGGTGATAAGGCTAAGCGTTGGCAGGCCAGATGTAAATTTATTCAGCGTTAATTCGGCATGGGGTGCCCCCCGCTCTCCGCCGCTCCGTCTGTGGCTGTATCATGTGATAGAATGTATCCAATGGCAGAAAAGATAGGGGGGTTCAAAGTTTACCGGTCATACGACACGGACGGTTATTTTCCAGGCGTTCATTTGAAGAGAAGTAGTTGAAGTATTGAAGAAAGTTTGGACCTGTTCTAACCCGCAAGTTGTGGCCGTGACACCGCTTTTACCGCCTAGGACCCCCGGTGACGGAATTTGACGCAAAGATAGGAGGTGGCTATCCGATTCTGTACAAGTTGTTGTTGTTGGAAATCGACACAGAATGGGAAATTGCGGCCCTTGTACCCTCCGGATTAATAGAAGCCGAGACTGCAAGCTGAACATGTTTCGCGTCCACATAATCCAAAACCATCCAACAACACGAGTCATATCGGCCACTACTCTAGATCTTACCGGATTCTTATTCCTGTGGTGGCCAGATGGAACTGTGTGCTCTTTTAAACTTACGCCGAGACGCTTCGCCAGACACTGGAAATGGGACTGTGGACTTGGATAATGCACGGAATTGCACAGCCGTTGTGATTGCTTCAACTGCCGACTACATCAGAATATAAGGCCACAAATACCTTTAGTAGGCTGTAGTTTTTTTTTTACTTTTCCATGTAATAATTTCTCGTAATTCAATAAAAGCACAAAGTTTCATCCATTGTATTTTCTTGCTTTAAAATGTACTTATGATTATTCTGCTAAAATGGCACTTATCCACACCTTACAATCACTTAATGCACACGTATATGAGACGTAGAGAGGGAACTTTAAACATGTCTTAAGGGTGTTTTAATTCGTATTTGTGACATCTTTTAGCTGATAAAAAGAAAAATATAGACACATTAAATCCTGTTAAAGCACACGTATATGAGACGTAAAGAAGCTTTAGATCAAATAAACGTGAAGTTTAAACATGTCTTAAGGGCGTTTTAATAGGTATTTATGGCAACTTTAAGCTGCTGAAAAGGCACCTAAACACACGTTATAATCCACTTAATAAACACGTATATGAGACGTAAAGAAGCTTTAGATCAAATAAACGTAAACTTTAAACATGTCTTAAGGGCGTTTTAATAAGTTTTTAAGGCAACTTTAAGCTGCTGAAAAGGCACCTAAACACACGTTATAATCCACTTAATAAACACGTATATGAGACGTAAAGAAGCTTTGGATCAAATAAACGTAAACTTTAAACATGTCTTAAGGGCGTTTTAATACGTTTTTATGGCAACTTTAAGCTGCTGAAAAGGCACCTAAACACACGTTATAATCCACTTAATGCACACGTATATGAGACGTAAAGAAGCTTTAGATCAAATAAACGTGAAGTTTAAACAAGGTTTAAGGGGGTTTTAAAAATCATTTACGACATCTTTAAGCTGCTGAAAGACAACTGGAAAACCGGAAAATAAGGACTAACACGGACCTACGAAAAGAGCGCTTAAAGGCAATATTTCCGTACTCGTATAAGTGGTGTATAGATCCGTAAAGAAGGAAAATACATCAACATTACGCATGGTTTCAGCACGCTTAAATACCGTTTTTCGTGCCGTGCAGAATCTGGCGACAGGCATATACCACCTCACACAGCCTCCAAGATCAGTGACAGGAGCGATCTGACGTGATCGGGCAGAGGGCCTTGGTAGCTGGTTTCACCTGCCGAACAATTATTCTGGGAACTGAATTGTTACATTTTTGGCTACTATTTGAATTCTTCGTTTCTTCTCAGGCGACAGCCATTTTTTAGGGTGTGAAATCCGACCCGTGGCTATAATAACCGTCTAAGCCATCAACCAATACGAATGTTGTTGTGCATCTTTTGTAAAACATTACAGGGGTTATGGAAAAATGAAGGAACCATTAATGTTGTCTATAATTTTCTCCATATCAAGCCGTAAAGTCAGGCGACAGCATTTCGACATTTAAATGAGAACGAGCCTCCAAACCGGGCGAAGTTTGTTGAATGTCCTACTTCCGAACAACATATCCATATCTCCCGTAGACGTCATCTTCAAGACTAAACGTCAAAGTTTCGGTCAAACCGAAAAGGAATCTGTCATACGCCTCCCCAGGAGGTATGACCGGCGTTTCACACGTCTCGTTGTACACAGGTGGATAGCCCGAAACGTGCGTCACGTTTACCTGAAGACGGGCGACAAAGTAACACGGATCTTGAAGCCGACCGAGATGAATCTTGAGGATATACTCGGACTGTACTGACCAGTCCAGCGGCCTGGCCACCATCACCGTACATGTAGTACTAACGTAGAACCGGCCGTATGGATCTCCCTCCGCGATATCACACGGAAGTTCTGCTCTCGTCCGGTGTACCGAAAGTGCGAAAAGGAACGAAAAGGAGCGAAAAGGAACGAAAAGGAACGAAAAGGAGCGAAAGGGAACGAAAAGGAACGAAAAGGAACGAAAAGGAACGAAAAGGAACGAAAAGGAAAGTACCGAAAGTGCGAAAAGGAACGAAAAGGAACGAAAAGGAAAGTACCGAAAGTGCGAAAAGAACGAAAAGGAACGAAAAGATTGGATAGGAACGAAAAGGAACGAAAAGGAAAGTACCGAAAGTGCGAAAAGGAACGAAAAGGAACGAAGTATGAAGCGAAGTGAAATAAAATCGATGGAAATATAAGGTAATGGTACTGTGATCGGCAAATGCATTTGAAACGGACTTTATTTTTGTATTTTGTGGCTTGTTCCACGAAATTCCTAGAGCTCCAATGGTTCAACGGCGAACCGGCGGGAATGTGCACGCGTGGAAATAGCTAAATACAAATCAAAGGCGATGGGCGGAGTCACGAATCAGTGCGTCCCGGGTTCCCACGCGGGCTGTCACAGATCAAATTAGTGGGGGGGGGGGGTTGAAAGCCGGATGAGTAGCGCGCTAGAAAAACGTTTGACGGGTTGACATTCTGGTGTAGGTTATTTTCTACGGTCCCAAAAATGTCACACAGTCGTTTTCTAGTGGTCCCGGCCTAAATTATAAGTGGCCCCGGGCTATCGGGACACCGCGTTGATTTCAATTTGGGGCCTGGTTCCAAAGACTTTTTCTGCCGAACCTGCACGGGAGACGTGAGTCGCCCGCCAGATCTCTCCGTAGTTTCCCAATATCCTTTGCACAAATTCCTCACGTTGGCCATTTTTCCCCGCAAAATGATTAATACTCATGGTACAACGTGAAAAAAACTCCTTGGTACAATGTATACATGTCTATCCTTTCACAGCTTTTCTGTTGTCGTGAACGAGCAAGAAGATATGTCTCCAGTCTCCAGAAAACCATGTTGTGGGCCCTGTTGAAGGGAGCTGTTATGCTCGTGGGGCAGCAGTTTATTAGCATATCCTTCCTGACCGGACTTCTATTAGACGTAAACAATCGCAGGTCATTTGCATGCGGCGCTCCCATCTTGGGAGAACAGAAGCCACCCAAATACAACAACAACGCTACAATCTTGCCTCATTCTGAAAATGTATATTAATGAATGAATGACCTTTATTGTACATTTGTGCTCAAACAAGCTAAGTACAGGTCTTAGCGCTAGTGATAAGGTACAATTTTGACAAAAAAGGTATATTATCATCTCTGCATATGCTAATACATTCAAGTATGTACAAGTTCAACTTCTTCTCGCTTCTTAAAACAGTTATAAACATAAGGACAAATGGAATCAATAATATATGGCTTATCTAATTGCATGAGAAATATAAATTTTTCCGTGGTGTTCAAGTATCGGAAATTTGGGAACATAAGTTGTATATTTTCAAAAAGGACTTTTTTTTTCGTTGTTGTATAAAGTACATTCAACAATAAAGTGGCACTCATCCTCTATCTTATTCAAGTTACAGTATTGGCAGATTCTTTCTTCCAGAGGAATGTGGTTATGTCGGCCTTTTTCAATGTGGAGTCTATGTGAACTAATGCGGAGCTTTGTGATGGCTGTTCTGTGCCGAATGTTTGCAATCTTTAAGTATTTCTCGTCGTTGTAAGTAGTTTTAAGTAATCTGTATGTTGAAAAGTAATTTGTTGTTGCTGCGCATTGCTGTTACGAAAGATTGGAGGTACATATCTTTTAAACGTTGGTCGATGGATGGAATTATTTGTGATGGATTTAGGACAGATGATATGGGAGAGTGCCAGACATAGCCAAAACCACATTCCTCTAGCGTCTTGCGGACTCCAGAAGCCCAGCATTTAGCGCCTAATGTGTCTAGCTCCAGTTGGCACAAAAGGGCGTCTGCAGACAGACTATCAGCTGGCACGTTCTGGCGTACTCTAATATACTGTTTGATGGCGTTAAGGGATGCTTCTAGTTTAAGAGGGTGTCTTCCCAGTTCTGCCATTACGGCCAGGTTACAGGCGGATCTGGGGACATTCAATGATTGTTTACAAAATTTTAAATGGATAGTTTCAATTGGGGATGATTTTGGAGTTTTGAATGAACCCCATATTTCCGAACCATACAACAAAATAGGTTTCACGCATGTGTCAAATAGTTTGCTTCTTATGGATATAGAAGCGTCGGCTTTGCCAAGGGACTGGTTGATTCCATTGAGGGCTCTCAGGCCTTTGCTGTGTAGATATTTGTTATTTGCCTTGAACGTGCCAGCTGAATTTACAACAATGCCCAGATAGCAATAATTTGTAACAATTTCTACTACATGTCTATTATATAGAAAAAGGCAGTCTTTTGGTAGGCGGCCACCTTTCGTAAATACAATGACTTTAGTTTTCTTTAGATTAACATTTAACTTCCATGATTCACAATAATTTTCTAATCTACTTAGAGAAGTTTGCAGACCCTGTTGAGATTCAGACAAAAGTACCAGGTCATCTGCATATAATAAACATGACACTTTCTTATTGTGCAATATAGGAGGGTTACAGGAATGGTCATTAAACACATCTGGTAAATCACTTATGAATAAATTAAACAAAGTTGGACTAAGATTACAGCCTTGTCGAACCCCACAGTTAGTTACAAAAGTATCGGTAAGACCGTGGCTAGTTTTAACACAATTTGTTGTTTTGGAATACATGTCTTTTATAGTGAGTAGAAATTTCCCCCCTAATCCAAGTTTGTTTAATTTCAGTAAAAGGCCTTCTCTCCAAACCGAGTCAAACGCTTTGCTAAAATCTACGAAACAGGCATAAAGTCGTGCGTTTTTGCTCAGATATTTACTGACTAAGGTGGATAATACGAAAAGGTTGTCAGTTGTTCTAAAGTTCTTTCTAAAACCGGCCTGTTGTGGTTTGAAAAGGCTGTAATGTTCTGCATAATTGACAAGACGGGTATTCAAAATAGATGAGAATAGTTTTCCCAGACAACTAATTATTGAGATTCCCCGATAGTTGTCTGGGACAGAAGTGTCCCCGGATTTATGAATGGGTACAATATGACTTAGGGACCATTCTTTAGGGAAGTAACTATTTTGTAGACAGGAATTGAAAAGATGTAGAAGTGGTTTCTTTAGAATATGTCTTCCACATTTTAACATTTCATTATTGATCATGTCGCCACTACTAGATTTTTTGTTTTTTAAATTTGATAAAGCGGTGTCCAATTCTTTCTCAGTTATAAGGGAGTCTAATATGGAGCTCTCCATTGGGATTGTATTTGAAAGGGATGTGTCTACGGTTTCGGTGGTTGAAGCGTCTATGTTACAGGAACCATTTAGTAAGTGTTTGTCAAGGTTACTAAAGTGCTGTAACCAGTCCTCCTCTGATATTTGGCTACTCCCAGACACTTTCTCTGGTTTCAACTTGTTCAATAAGTTCCAGAACGCAGTCGGGTTTCTTTCTCTGAGTGAAGATAGTTGGTTCATTATTTGTTGGTGGAAGTCACGTTTTTTTCTTTTTTACCATTTTTTTGTAGTCTTTTCTCGTTTTTAAGAACCGTCCTCTTATTTCTGGGTTAGATGGATGTTTTTCAAGCAATGTTGCCAGGTTTTTTATTTCACGTTTCATTTGTATGCAGGTTTTATCGAACCATCTTTTGTTTTGTTTTTTCCGTGGATGTTTTCTTTGTCCTTTCAAACTCAAACAATTGTGACCAGCATCTCTTAGTAATGAGCTAAATTTGGAGACAATGTTTTCTGTTTGGGCTGGAGCGGTCGCATTAGTAATGTTTTCCAGTGAAATGGTTTGTAATCTTTGTAAGATGTTGGGTTGACTTAGAGAATGTAGAAAACTGTGAGCTGATTTTTCGTTCCAGTTAAATCGATTTGGCGATGGTTTTGCATTAGTGGTTCTACGATTTTCTTGGACATTGTGATGGGCAGATTTTGAGTGAATGAGTACTGACAGCATGCAATGGTCGGAGAATATGGTTAATGGATTTACACGAAACGTTAAAATGTGTTTTAAGAAGGGCTGACTAGAAATGATATAATCTACAGTGCTGCTGCCTTTCGGTTGATGACAGGTGAAATTTCCCTGTAGATCGCAGGCTACCCTACCGTTCAATATGGACAGGTTAGCTTGGATGCACAGGTCACAGATTAGTCTGCCAAATTTGTTTGGTGGTGCTTTATCCATATGCTGTCTATCTGAGTGGTGTTTTGAATTTACAAATTGATTCTTGTCATCTTCAATGTCGCAGTCTACGTAATCTCGTAGATTACCAAGACGAGCGTTTAAATCCCCCCCGAGAAGTAAGAATCCCTGTGTGCTGTATTTAGAAATCTCGTTTTCCAAAATGTCTAATACATGGTTATCAGAGTTTTTGTGTGTGGTGGAAGAGCTCGGGCTTATATAAACAGAACAGATGAATAAGTCTTTTGGTAATCCTAATAATTCGCGATCTATTCTCACCCAATGTATATCAGAGGACTTAGACGGAAGTTTCCTCACATGATTTTTGTATGCGTTTCTGTAGAAAAAGATTATGCCTCCAGAAGTGCGTCTTGCGCGTCTACTTTTTGTTCGGTGTAAATGGAAGTGGCTGTAGTTTGGGACGTCTATTTTAGTGTTATTTGTGGACCATGTCTCTAAAAGCGAAAAGAAGTCAAATTTGTTTATGTTTGCCAAAAATTCTTCGTCTTCTAATTTTGAGCCTAGGCCATGGATATTCCAAAAGCCAAAGCTCTTGCTTCCTCCACCGTTAAACGCTTTCATTGCGAATAGAGAAAACAGTGAGTATAAGTAAAGCGGTGTCCTTAACCGAGCACACAATATCTAACAACATGTTTGTAAGAGATATATTTAACTAAAGTGGGGACTAACTAAATACGTACGTCTTTAAAGGGTTATTCTCAAAATTCTACGGATTCTAGAAATGGTAAACAAAGGACTACAACTGATTATACATTGATTTCATGCTAACTTACAATTGTAGTATATTTTCACTCTTATAAGACAGTACAACAAGGTACTAAGTAATCTATGCTTGTCCTACCACACCATCGGCGGCCACATCAGGGCTGGATGCCAGGGCCAAGGCGGCGGGGCCACGCGGGAAGGTGCATTTGCCATAGTAGGATTGTTCGGAGGTGGAACTGGAAAGCCCCATGGCGCAGGCGGGTAGTTGAAGATGGGAGGCGGGCTCCTCCATGGTCCCGGTCGCTGACTTGGCATTGGGCGGGCGTCTCTTGCAGGTGCGCCGAACACGACAGGACGACCGGGCGGTGTCGGGGATGGGGTACCACGAGGTGGGCCATCTGGTTGTCCCGAGGACGAACTGGCTGTTGAGGTCCCGGGAGCACACCCGGACAGAACAGCTGAGCGTTGGCTTGTTGCAGGTGCACTTGGGAGAAGGCCTTGACCTTCAGTTGGTGGGAAATCTTCAGTTGGCGGGAAATCTCCGGCCCTGGGAGCACGTGGGGGGTGCCTCTGACCATTTGCAGGATGCTGGGTGAATCTTGGAGGCGCGGCACGTTGACCCTGGGTTGACTGGAAGTTTTCCCTTGTGCCCTTGCTGGTGTAGTTACCCAGACCTATGATGGGATTAACCACTCTTTTGATGTTAGAAACCATCACACGGGTTCCGAACCTGTTCAAGTGGTAACCATCTGCGCAATACAAAGCTTCCTTGACCGTCCCCATGTTCGACAGGTTGCTGTTGTCCGTAACGTGTACGTAGCTTGTCTCTTCAGCTACGACGTTCAGGAAAGAGTTCACCTGTTCGCCAATTTCTTGTAGTTTAGAGTCACGTCTGGGGGGAATGGCGGAGAAAACTAGGGGAGTGTGCGGGAACTTATCGTGGGCAGTCTGAATGAGTTTTCGAAAACTCTCAGTAACATCCGTTGGATTCCGCTTGTCTCTGACATCGTTTGTTCCAACATTAAACAGAATAACTTTGGGCGCGGGCATGGTTGATTGTTGGATGTGGTCTGTAGCTTGTGTTATGTTGTAGGTTATCTCTTTTGTTACGCGTTTGTCTGGATACATGACGTCTGGCTTGATTGGCTTTGTATTGGAGTCACCCAAGATTAACACATCCGGCGGCATGTCTTTACAATGCTGATGCTGTGTGATTGTTGATTCAGAGATCCTGTATTCCGCTTTGTCCTGATGTAACAGTGGTGTTCAAGGACTGCTAAACCGAAGACGCCTAACGGCTTAAGCCTTTATGGCCGAACGGTTTGCACGTTCGATTTGTGATCCGGCTGCCCGGGTTCGGCGCGGGTTCGAATCCCGGGAGTCGGGGTGTTGTTTCTTTCTGTTCTTACTCGCCCCTCTGGTTGTTTCACTGGTTCCCACGCCGGCCCTGTGATTAACAGGCTAGTATGTGCCACACAGGGATGTCGATCTCGGAGATTCGAGGACGAATCTTGAAAAGAAAAGGGGGAGTAGTGTAACAGTGGTGTTCAAGGACTGCTAAACCGAAGACGCCTAACGGCTTAAGCCTTTATGGCCGAACGGTTTGCACGTTCGATTTGTGATCCGGCTGCCCGGGTTTGGCGCGGGTTCGAATCCCGGGAGTCGGGGTGTTGTTTCTTTCTGTTCTTACTCGCCCCTCTGGTTGTTTCACTGAACGGGAGACACGTTCGCGCCTGTTTTGTGTGCTTGGCGACGGCGTTTTGCACCGGGGTTTGAAAATGTATTGTCGGGGCTGTTCTTATTGTTGTGCTCATCTAGAACTTGAAATCTGTTGCTGACGCTGACATTAGCCAATTCATACAATAATTTGTCGGCGCGATCTGAAGCCTCCTGGGTGGTTTGCGTCTCTGTCGATTTTGTCTGACCGCGTGAACCCGACAATTGAACCTTCTGCATAGCGCTTGACAGCTCGTCATATTTGCGTTTAAGTGACTGAACTTGATTCTCGAGCTCACATTTGACACTTTCCAAACGCGCAACATCCTCTAAGAGTTTCCTTTTCTCAAGGGCAGATAGTCTGTCACAGACATGGTTTTGTTCACGGGCTTTCAGCCTGTCCTCCAGTAAAGACAGTCTTTGCAGGATTGAGGTCTCAGAGTTTTTTTGGACTGAGATAGACTCAACAAGACAAGATTCCAGTTTGTTCACATTTTCCTGAAGAATAGAATAGTCGGCAGGGATGACGGGAGTGGACTTGTTAGCCGTGATATGGCTGTGAGGAGTACTTGTGTCTTCTATCGTTTCCTCAAGTTCAACAGGACGCAAATTATTACTGTTGCAGTCTAGCACCACTTTAGGCACAGTTTCACACGAGTCGCAAACGTCAGCCATCATAGGTTGTTCACATACTGAGCACAAGGGGGGGCTTTCTGCTGTGTTCAACGATACAACTAAACTGGGTTCTTCCGATTCTGTCAGAGCCTTGTCGGTACACGCAGTGTCAATTGCCTCTTTTAGAACAGGGAATACTTCCGTGAACCACAACAGATAAGCGGAACCCTGAACTAGAATCTTGTTTGTAGATTCATAGATCGTGATACTGACAGAACCTACGATGTCTTTAGATTGGGTATCTGTGAACACAGTTTTGATCTGGTGGCCATTGTCAGGGACTTTGCCCTTTACTACCCGGTTATTTACCGGTGCCTTTCTCGTTGCTCGGGTTGAGTGATGTTCTTCGCACTTGGAGAGCCAAGAGGTTGCAAGGTTCGGGGGTAAAAATATCGTGACACTTTGCTCATTCTGGTTAATGCAGTAGTCTGCGGACTGTTTGCGTGACTTCTTTGTGATTTTGGTAGGGACAGTTACAGAGCCGCTGTTGTCATACCGTTGTCTTCGGGGCACGTCGGATAGTATACTGAACGATCTGCTTACCTCCTTGTATCTTGTCAAAGCTTCTTTGGACGCTTGCTTACTTCTGCCGAGTTTAGACGCGTTCTCGTACAGCTTGACCTCCCTTTTGTACGCCTCCACAATGTCATCAGGAGTTGCCGAAGAAGATACACCAAGTACAGAGTACAAATCCTCGTGAGCGCTTGGGTCGGTCATGGCGTCCGAAGTTGGCTTGGGTTGGCTTGGGTTCACGGAAAATCATAAATTCGTCAAAATATCCAAGATTAAGGTAAAAAGGCAACCCGATATAAATCAGAGTTGACGGAAATATATCTATAGAGTCTTTTGGATGAAAAAATATTGTAGATCTACTCGGTAAGGACACTTTTAAACTTATATCAGCAGGAGCGTGGAATCGGCGTGACCACCCCCGATATTTATCCATCACCCACCAGTAACTGAATTTTAGTCCTTACTTTCTTATCTCACTTATGTTTCGTTGTATTTCGCTGATCTTCAGAGAATAATTTAGCCACACAAACACAACAATGAACAGCCTAAAACAGCCCCGTAAAAATTTGATATTGCCAAATTCTGAGTAAAATAAAACACGTTTCATAGGCTTCTAACGCCCGCAGTACCGGTACCTTATATTCTCATTGATTTTATTTTAGTTTGCTTCATACTTCATTCCTTTTCGTTCCTTTTCGCACTTTCGGTAGCAAAAAAGCTCCTTTTCGTTTCTTTTCGTTCCTTTTCGTTCCTTTTCGTTCCTTTTCGCACTTTCGGTAGACCCCTCTCGTCCGTCCCCAACAACAGACTCTGAACGCTCACCACGTCCCTCCCAGGCTTGGGTTTGTAGCAACAGAGACGGTGAAGTTGTAATTTGTGCCTTTTACCTGAAAAACTGTAAAAGAGACGAAAAAAGTACTACCGGGTAATTAACTGCCATAATGCGGCTGCAATTGCCCCTCATAAAAACAATGACCTACGCGTTATGTATTGCGTACTTGTCTCAAATTAAAGCAGAACTATATAAATGAAATAACAAAAGTATGATTGAGGGGAAGTCTTTGGGGTTGTTTACCAAGCTATAACGTAAGGGCCAGATGATAATGATAATCTTCATTGCAAGTTCATGCCCGTGGCCAATTGCAAACAAAGAAAGCAGTGGTATACATGATTGTATTCTTAAGTTAACAGAGAAGGAAAATGAGATTTATCGATAAATCGACAGGGGAAAAACTTCTAATCTGAATCTATTTCTACTTAAGCTATTTGACAGGTTTGACTTCTTTTCCACATGCAGTGGGAGATGAATTGTCCAACATTTTCATATATAACGGGTTAGACGACTTAAGCAAGAAGATTGTTTTTCGTAGGTCGGTAAGGAGCGAAAAGCTTGGGAAAGTTTTGTAGATTTCAAGTATAAATTTGCTTCTTTCGGAATTGTAAAGGTAACATTGACATATGAAATGTAGTTCATCTTCCACTGCTTTCTCTGTATGTAATAGTGTAGTACGACGGTCATGGTAGCCAAAAAGTCGTTTTTTTCATTTATCTACTCTCGTTATCATGACATACGACAGGCGCCCTCTTAAGCAGCTTTAAAACCTGAATACAGAAGTAAACTAGACTAACTTGACAAATAAACTGCTTCCTGAAATCACAAATTGATACCATATCCATACATACATAGTACACCTATTAAACAGCACTGAAATGTAACAGCACGTATGTATGGACTATGTACTCTTACCACTTGGACACTAGAATGATTACACTTAGTCTACTGTATTGTGAGCCACTCTCATGAGACAATTTTATTCTGTATATATGTGGAGTTTAGAGTTGATTGTAACACGAACCATATTTTTTACAAACTGTAACGATGTGATTATGTCATTTTGTGGCACATACGAGTACCATTTAGACAACTGGGGTTGCCTGCGGGGCTTTCTACATAGTGTATGCTTTTGCTGAATGAACCATTATTTTCAATAATTATTATAATCATTTTAACTATCGTCATTATCATAGAGTCTACTATCGCAAAATGTTTGCGATGGCGCTGTGTTTTCATTTTCGACATAACACCGCTAATACGTATGTGCCCTCTAACGCACTACTATATTATTCCAACCTAAAAAGCCCAATTTACCTCCATAATATACCATCTACATACAAAAAAATCATGACGATTCATCAAACACTCAATCATTCTTTTTTTCTAAGTCGATCCTGTAGTTCAAAATAACCACTAAAAATCACAGCTAAAATGCACAATTTAAATTGCTTGCAAACAAAGTAGCCTCATAACGGAAGCATATCTTCAAATGTCCAATTACAAATGGCAAAAGCAAGATGTGTTATAACACTGAGTATTTGTAAAAAAATGTGCGGGATACCCCTTTTATGACATTATGTTATGCAAATTTTGTACAAAGTATCTGACATAAGTACGAAGTATTTTAACTGCCTTATATTCACTATAGCGATCACATTTAACTGCATATAGTCAGCTTATCTAAACAACACATATTACGGAGCGTCTTTGTAGCTTAGAGAAAAAATAGAAAATGAAATTAGAATTTTTAAAAACGTTATTTAAAGAAAAAACTTGCATTTGCCGTAAACTGAAGAAAAGGAAAAAATACAGGAATCAACGTTCTCTAAAAGTAAGTTACCCTTTGCCCCTCAGTTTGGTACCAAATTGACATTCGGGGGATGGGGGGGGTGGCTGTCCAATGGACAAACTATGTACAACGATTTTACATGTCAACATTTTGAGAACCAGCTGCACAGATGATTTTTGCAATGCTGTTTAAGCATTCCTCAGCAGTGGGTCGCATATTGGCTTCTCCTTCCCAACATCTCTGGATCAAAGTCATCCAGTCAGAAGGTAGATCTTCTGTCAGGGCTGGCCGAAGTTTCCTTTGCACAACTTCCGAGCAGAAATCGTCATCGCTGAGGCCATTACCATGGTCCGCCTGCCTGCCGTACCACAGCTCCCACAGGACAAAGGCGAAGCTGTACATGTCCACTTTTCTAAAAGAAATAATACATAGGAAATGACTATGTAAACTATGTATTGTTGTATGATCCTCATGAAAGGTTTGGTGTACATATCTTCCCTGTCCAAATCTCAATGCCTCTAGGTTTGGTTAAGATCTCTCTAATTAGCACCTTCGTACCCATCGGCATTTACAGCTTAAGTCATGTTGATTTGATTATATGGATGACATTCTTCATTTTTATTCTTTCACATCTTCTTTGACCTAAAGTTTTCAATGAAATTAGCATACGTTTTCCAGTATTTGTTTTAGCAATACACGGCGATTATTTTGAGGTTGCTTGGTACCATTTACAGTATGGTTGAAAAGTTTTATTCATTTTTTTTTTTAATTGATGCGCGGGCGGATGTCATCGATATAATCAAACCACACTAAAACACTCATAACTTGTTACAACTACAGTTATGTAGCATTTGTCTAAATATATTTTCATCGCATTGTCAAACTTGGCTACTTTCCAACTGCATTCGCGTTATCTTCCCTTCCCGCCTGCTAGTGGTGAGAAAGAATATGAATTACCTATCGGAGGCAGACTTCATCAACACTTCTGGGGCCATGTAAAGGCGAGCTGCTGGAGCTTCAGCGCCAGTCTCCTGTTTCCGAAATCGCTCGCATTTGACAATGCCCACTTCACTATAGGCCAGTTTAAGTGTCAACCTGTCAGGATTGTCGTCTTGAGCCAGCTTGAAAGCAACAAAAACGCAAAAAAATTACGATACAGCTTCAATGATATTGCTGGGAAGATCTAGCAGTTACCCGAACTGAAGTCTGCATGTTATTACCATATACATGTAGCTCTTAGATATGGGGTAACAGGAAAATGGTGCAATGTACACATGTGGACTTGAATTTTCCCAAATACTCAACTTGATAACAGCTATCGGTATCACTTGGTGTTTGCGGTATAAAGATTTTTTTCCTGTGCTGGGGAATGAGAACAAAAGGGAAACGTTCTTACAAAAATGTTGTCAAGGTTTAGGTCCCCGTGCACGAGTTTCTTGCCATGTAGATAGCACAAAGCACGTGCAGTCTGTTTCGCCATATCTGCAGCAAACAGCAGGGCCTGTAAAACACAACGAAATCAACACTTTGGAAGGATAAACGCGTTTTGAATGAATAAAAACCTTTAAGTTGCACATATTTATCTGAGACTGTTATAGTAGATTTGTAGATTTGAGGTGATATTGAAAAGGTCAAGAAATATCATTACTGATATGTTTTAAGAATGTCAGTTCCTCACCTCAGCTCTGTCTTCTCCAGTGCAAGAGGCTGGAGCAGAGAGCCCCCCTTCTTGCATTTGTTGGAGCTTCTCCCTCAGGGTACAGTTACACCGCTCAAACACCATCACCAACTGCACAGTGCTAGACTGAGTGTGTCTGTCAATGGCGGTTCCGAAGAACTTGACAATGCAGTCATTTCCGAAGAACTTGACAATGCAGTCATCGTTTAGCTTGCTGAAAATAAAACAGACATTTGCAACGAAGAGGTCACAACCCTGTGAAACATTCAGTGTTTCTCGCCTGCTTTACTTAGGAGGGGGTAGTTAATTAGTTATGCAAATACAGCAGGATGTGATCGGTGAAACTTATGTAAATATAATAAGTTTGTTTTTAAGTTGCGAAGTCTTTATTGTAGTAGTAGATAAGAAAAAATAGCTGTGGGTGCCCATTTATACTTTTCTACTTTATAACATTTTCCCGGCTCTCTGTAAAAATGAATGATAGCATTTAACATTGTACATGGTACATACGTGAGGATCTCTTCTTCGCGTTGATAATCCTCGATAACATCCTTCAAAGACATCGGCACGCAGACCTCTACCTCTACATCTGGCCCGTCCTTAGTCAGTCTTCTACCTCTGTAGACTTTGCTTAACGACCCTTCTCCAATCAAATCCCTAAAAGAAAGTTAATACTGTGTCAAATATAATATATTTTAAGCATATCTGTGTGAAAGTCGCGAATAGAAAAAAACGTGTTTATTAATAAATGGACTAATCATAGAAGCTAAATTGTACAAAATTTGAAAAACAGACCTACCTGCCATTCCAGAAGATGTCTCTCGGGACCTGTAAGGAATATGACCGCACTTCCGTGGCGTTGAAAAGGAGCACGTCAGTTCGAACATCAGGTAGTCGGGAGGTCCACTGGTTGTTGTCGTCGTCGTTGTTCCGTTCAATGTCATCTATCTTCTTCTCAAGGTAACTCTTGATCTCAGGAATATGATTGGCCAAATCATCGACGTGCAGTGTTGACTGGCAGCAGTCATTGATGATGTTGTAGTACAGCTGTTTGTTTAGCACCTCTGTTAGAACTGTGTTCAGCTTTCGTCGGACATACCCTCTACGCTGGTCGAAAACTTCGTTTCCTCCGGTTCCTGCGTACTCCTTTTTCTCGCGTATCTTGCCAAGTACTCCCATCCCGATTGCGAACGGAAATAACATTGCATTTAACATGGCTGCGATGCCTGTTGGCAAAGACTTGAACATGATGTCATGGAGGACAAAATGACTGTCGATGGTGGGCAGTTGAATAGCAGGTTGTGCGTCATCGTCAGTTTTCTTCGGCAGAATGCGTTCTAGTTCACTCTTCACTAAGAAGAACTGGTCTTGGAACTCGGAGACGATCTTGTCTTCAAACTGCTTCATGCTCTTCGTCTTCTTCTCCCACTCCCTTAAGATGTCACGCATTTTCCCGACAACAAGATGCCTGACGAGAGCTTCAAGATCATCAAAACCGCTGATGTCACGTAGCTGATCTTCCGTTGGGTTCCAGCTACTCACTAGCTCTTCTCTGTTCGTCTGTAGGAACTCTCTTAGCTTCCTGGCCAAATGTTTGGTACCGATGTTGAACTGGCCCCTCATTTGGACGACAATATCTTGCCAAATCTCGCATTTCAGGAGGCCGTCTTTGAATCGCTCAACAGTTTGGAGGCTTAGGATTTCGCTGATTTCTCTGAGAAACTCCAGCAGCCACCTGTAGAAAACAACAAGGTTGCCCGTTCAGAAATTACGTTGGTAGAATATAGAATATTGGAGATTTCTTTTACACAACTATTAAATGCTTGCATGTGGATATGTCTCAGAGCATTCAACTGGAGTGCTGCTATTCTCCGCTTTATGTAGCCGAAGTAGGTGGCGCTTTTGTCAACACTCCTCACCGCAAAAGCGCCACACACATCGACTACATACAGCGGCAAAAACTCCACTTAGAATCTCTAAGAAGAAGATTGATAAACATTGAAACGAAAACAAAGTAAATATTTACTGGTTATGTAAAAGTCTCCAATATCCAAGAATCGACGCTCTATCAATAATCAAAGTCAACTGCATGTAATAGCTATAGTGCAACTCCCTCAGAGGCCATTGCAATAGGTTTCACAGAAACTGATCTAATCTATGACGTGGACTTGATAGACCGTGTTTTGACAATAGAAATTTTACTTACTCGGTATACTCTTTCACTCTAGTAGCAAGACTGGAACTGACGGCGCCCTCCAAGCATGAAAGGAGTTTGGTACAGTCGTCACTAGTCTTTTCATCTTTGCTGTCCTGAAGCTCCAAGCTGAGAGCTTGCTTTGCTTTTAGACGGATGACTTGGTTGTCCACAGCGTTGTCCACAGCAAGTGGTGGCCAGGCTTTCTTAAGAAAGTCGCACCTTCTGTTGTATTCGTCTTGTAAAACTTGGTCACTGTCGTTTGAGGACTCCCCGAGCAATTGACACTCAAGGAAGTCCCACTTATTAATGGCGAAGATGGCTGCCTCGTCTGGCATGGTAGAGAACGACCTAATGAGGTTGTGGATCTGAGGCTGTATCTGAGAGGGAAAAGATATGTATACGTTATGGAGTAATGTGGCAAAACATAGTCTTTCTTACTGGTAATAGTACAATATTTTAGAACGATAGAAAGAGACTGCAGTGGACTGTCAGGACAGCTTTAGTGTCTGCCATTAATGACAGATCATACTGGAAAAAAACTGTACTATGTATTGTACCAAACCGTTGTGAACCGGATGTACTACTGCTACTACTACTACTACTACTTCTTTTGTAAGAATTGATCGGCATTTCATGCTTTTATAATTAAATGCCTCGCTCGTCTATGATTTTAACTCTTACAGATAATATCATCAAAAGAACAGGCCATGATAAGAAAATATATTGCAGCATATCATTTTTCCATTTAAGTTTTCCTACATGCCAAACTTACAAAATAGAGTTAGAAACCAAGGGTAATAAATACAAAAATAACAGGATAGTAGAGTCACATCCAGTTAATCTCATCTGCTGACCTTCTCGCCGCCAAAGCGCTACCTACATCGGCTACATAACGGGGGCCGCCCTAAGATGCCCCCTGTCCTAAGATGCCCGGATTTTTTGCCGATCATATTATGCATAAGTATGCCGTGTTTGTTGCCACTGACTATGATGATTAGAAAGGTAAATAAACCAAGTCCAAACAAACAGCTTTTTTTCTATCAAATAAATATCAACACATATTCACTTCCCTTTTTTTTAAGACAGAATTTTCACAATAATGTTGGTAGCGCCGAATCACTGTGGTCACCTGTTACTAGATATTGGTGGCTCGTGTCCATAAATATACAACCAGTACAAAACAGTCACACAACTGTCATACACATAAGAACTAAAGCTTCACAAAACACTACAAATATTGGTCTTCAAATGTTTGTTGAGAAGAAGACCGGCCATAGAAAAAACAACATAAGCATCACCGCCGTTGTTTTCCCCAGGGAGTGTGGCCCCGCAGGTGGCAGACGAGCGAACGCCCAAAAGATTTTTTTACTCTAAGAAATGATTCGTACCGTCTATAAAAATGAAACTTCACAGAGTGAGGTCGAATATGTTTCCCAATACGTACGCAGAGTTTTTTTGTGATTTTGACGTTGTCGTTTTTCGTAATGATTTTGTTAGTCGGGCCGCCGCATTTAGTGCATTTCACCCATTTCCCATGAAAACATGACCTGGATGGTGAAAGGTTTAGCCCTCCTCGCGGGAGACAAGAAGCACACACAATCAAAATTCTACTCTCAAAAGAAAGCCAATATATCATAGAAATAAAATTTGTATTTGTTGTTATTTAAAATGGTCACCAGCTTCCGAAAAGAGAAAATTGCAAAAGGGGGCAAGTTAGGGCGCACTGTCTAGCGCAGCACAAAAGTTATATTCACGAAAACGTCCTCAGTGTTTGCCACTTGTAACTAGGAGGGTGAAGGGTTCATGGACCACATGAATGCATTCCTTATCCGAGTATGTTCTTAAAATGAATGTGTTAAAGATTCATTGATCAAAACTTGACCACTCTCTGGCAACTAGTGATGGGGCGGCCGCCGTTATAGCAGCAAGAAGCAGAACTACAGTAAGAAGCTTCAAAACTAAGGTCACAACCCGCCTTGCGTTCAATTGCGTGTTATCTACGTGCCAAAACGTGGGCAATCTTTTAGAATACAACGGATTTGGGAGCACACAGACACGCCGTAGAACTTTCTCTGCATTGGGCTGCGGATTCAACCCCCGTACGAGCCAGTACGGGCGACGCGCGTGCCCCGTACAGCGAGTAAGGGCATTGTACGTACGCAGCACGTGTAAGTAGGGCCTGCATACGGTAACGTGGCAATCGCACAGAGATCGCACGTGCAACTCACTTGCGCAACGAACGAGGCACGCAACCGGCTCACGGCCAGGCATGGGGTGCAGGTCACAAATACTTACACCTTGCGCAACCGTGCGAGTGACGTGCGTTGTGACGGACTTCCTCCCTGCTCTTGCCATTTCTTCCCCAGGTTTTTCAGAAAAAAAGTGGCGTAATTGACCTCTCAAAAAACGTACGGACAAAAAGCACGTACGGCTGATTGTGACTTGTGCCCTTAGCTTTAGGAAGATATCTGACAGTCATCAGAACGTCAGCAGGTAAGATTACCTCGTTGTGTAAAAGAAAACTATCCTATGACCTACCAAACGGATGAAATTATTTTCGAATGGTTCAAAACAACAGATACCTCTTTTCCGACACACATGTTATAACCATCCAGTACGAACACCGCTGTCACAGCGCGGGTGCCGTAAGCCTCCCACAGACCTGGATCCGGATCCTGTCCGGAAACGATGTCTACACCTGGAGTATCTACCAGGACGATGCCGCTCTACAACGAAATCACAGAAGTTAATTTTTGATTATGACAACATGACGAAAATATACATATACAATACAAGATGTACCATTTTTGTCTTCCAATACTTTTAAAACAGGCAAGCAAATGTTTTCAATTTAGAAATTGAAGAAAACAATGAAATAGATTAACGAGTCATTTTCAAACATTTAATTGTTATGTTTACTGTGTTGAGGTAGTTGTTATTAAAGATCAGTTGCAATTAACTTAAGAAGGTTAGAATGTATATTTTTTATATTTCAGCCATACCATAGGTATGGTGAAATATATTGTATTCGTAATTATATTGCAATCCATACTACAGTATGGATTTGCAATATATTGTTTTTCCTTAGTCTCTTCTTCTCCTGTCAAATCTTTAAATTGATTCAACTTTTTCATTTTGGGACCAAATGAGCTGAAATTTGGCAGAGTGGTAGAAATAGCAAATACCCCCAGGTTTTTTTTTTTTTAACTTTTTTGATAGAGGCCTTAGAAATTATGATATTTAGGGTTTTTGGTCATTTTTAGACAAAATATGCATATTTTGGGCCCCTGTGCCCTGGTATTACAAGCTAATGACCTGGAATTTGGTACAGAGGTGCATTGGACATATGAGCACAGGAACCCATCATCACTTTCTTCATAGATCACTACAAAAATGAGTTATTTTTGGGTTTTCGGTCATTTTTGACTAAAATGTATATTTTCGGCTCGTATGCCCTTGTATAGAAACCAAATGACCTGAAATTTGGTACAGGGGTGCATTGAACACATGCTCACAAGATCCCATCAACAGAATCTTGTAGGTGCAGTGCTCTTGGATTTCAGCGCCGCCTTTGACGTGGTAAACCACAAGGTGTTGTTAGCCAAACTAAAGAGCTACGGGTTTGTCCAGTCGGCGGTCAATTGGGTCAACAGCTATCTGACAGATAGAACACAGGCTGTCAGTGTTAACGGTGGAGTCTCATCACACAGGAAATGCTTGAGTGGTGTTCCACAGGGGAGTTGCTTGGGGCCATTACTTTTTTGTATATATACTAATGATTTACCCACTGCTATAACTCACTGTAACATAGAGTTATATGCTGATGACTCCACTCCTTCCGCTTCTGGCCCAAATGTCTCTATGATACAAAACACACTTCAGGCCGAACTTAACCATATATGGGACTGGGTACAAGCAAACAAATTAGTATTAAATGTGGAGAAAACAAAATCGATTTTGATGGGAAGTCGCCACAGATTAAGGAGCAACCCAGAGTTACAGCTTTCTTTGAATGGCAAAAGGATTGAACAAGTATTTCAAGCAAAACTACTTGGTTTCATTATAGATCAGTACTTAACATGGACACAGCAAGCAGACAAAGTCCTGAACAGGATGACTGGTTCACTAGCAATGCTTAAGAGATCTAGACATCTGATTGTGGATGGACCGCTAAAGATGGTGACGCAGGCACTAGTGTTATCCCATCTGGATTATTGTGCTTGCTTGTTATCTGCCTGCCCTCAGACCTCCTTGAACAAGCTACAGATTCTGCAAAATAGGGCAGCTAGACTAATTCTTAATGCGCGCTATAATGAGAACATTGATTATATGCATAGTAAACTACAATGGCCAACAGTTAAAGAAAGATTGTACACAGGCACTCTTTCTATGTTCAACAAGCTATTAGTATCTAAGGAACCTAGAGCTATGTATAGCAGATTAGAAAACATTAGTAGCAGACATGAGCACAGCACTCGTCTTGCGACAAGTGGTGGTTTTAGATTACCTAAGCCAAGAACTGCGGCCTTGACAAGGACCTTCTTGTATAGATGCACCAAGTCATATAACACCTTCCCACCACAAATGAAAGCAACCTCACCTTCCATTTTCAAAACACACATTGTGAATTGGATCCGGACAAAAATCAACACAAACAAACCCTTGCAGGATTGGTGGTAGACGAATTTGTATGTTGATATGATGTAGATAATTGACTTGTGTTGTGGATATTTTCTTTGTTAATTACACCCATTTGGTTATTTTATTTATGGTTTCAACGATTGATGTTTTGTTACTTATGTTATAGCCTTTGACCTCTGACCCCTCCTCATTACTTCTGTTTACTGAGTTTATGTTACATTTTTGTAATCAGTTCACTTCAGTTTTTCTTATGTCATACAGTATACATGTACTTTTGTTGACTTTATGTTATTTGATGGTTTTAATTTGTAATGTTGATGGACGACTCCAGGAAGAATAGAGTTATGATAATAATTGTAACTCTAATTGGAGATCGAAATAAACAAACAAACAAACAAACACTTTTTTTCAAAGATCACTTCAAAAATGAGTTATTTTGGGGTTTTTCGGCCATTTTTGACTAAAAATGTATATTTTTGGCTCCTATGCTTTTATATGCTAATCTAATGACCTGAAATTTGGCAAGAAGGCATGTCTGGCTAATGCCCACAGTACTTCATTTTCTCTTTGAGCATACATTACTTTAAATTGTTGAATTTTTGGGATTTTTTGCCATTTTTAGACTAAAAATGTTAAGTTTTGGCTCAAATGCCTTTGTATGAAAACCAAATGATCTGAAATTTGGTATGGAGGTGCGTACAGTATGTGCTTGCAGGGCTCTCTTCACACATATGGTGTGCATCAATCAAAAGTTGGTAAATTTGGGATTTTTTGCCAATTTTGACCAAAAATGTATATTTTTGCTTTCTGTGTCATGAAAAAGCCAACTGAGCTGGAATTTGGTATTGGGGTAGCTTTAGCACTATAAACGGAAAATGGGCCGCATAGACCAATCCATTTTGCATAGATAGGGCTGTTCTGGAAGAGTCCATTCTTGTAAAGAGGCATATGTATGAAGATGGATTGCAATATGCTGTATTTGCTCCCAAGCAAATGTCGGCCTTTCTAGTGTTTCTTTCTTTCTCCTGTCAAATTTTCAAATCGAATCAACTCCGCCGTTCCTGGACCGATTGACTTGAAATTTGGCACAAGGGTAGAGTAAGCCAATACCATCAGGCGTTTTTTTTTTTTTCATTTTTTTCATATCTGCCTTTAAAATGATTTTATTGAGGTTTTTGTCAATTTTTATGTATATTTCGGGCTCCTGTACCCTGGTATAACAGCCGAATTACATAAAATTTGGTAAGATGTGCCTTGATCATATGCTCACCTAGATTCAATAACAGTTTTGGCATATGGTACAACAAAAAGCTTAATTTTGCGATTTTTGGCCATTTTTTTTACCAAAAAAGGACATTTTTTGGCTCCTGTAGCCTCGTTTTACAACCAAATGACCTAAAATTTGGTATGAAAGTGCCCTTCGATTATGTGCACATGAATTCAATAACAGTTTTTCCATACGGTACAACAAAATGCTTAATTTTGCGATTTTATGGCCATTTTTTGACAAAAATTGGACATTTTTGGCTCCTGTTCCCTCGTTTTACAACCAAATGACCCGAAAATTGGTAAAGGGGTGCTCTAGATATTCATTCAAATGACCCATGTACAATTTTTGGCATGGGCCACTTTAAAATGATACATGTGGAAATTTTTTTGGTCGTTTTCCAATGGCCAAAGGGGTCAATGACCTCAAGGCCTATTGTTGCATGAGGGAGATGGCTGAAATATGCTGTATTTGCTCTCAAGCAAATGTCGGCCTTTCTAGTTATGTAAATATGTTTTTTTTTTTTACTTTTTTTAAAGCCGCAATTTTAATTTAACACTAAGAGACATACACATACCTTAAGAAAATCTGCAGGCCAGTATACTTCCACTTTGTCGTACGAGACACTGACACCTCGATTCTTGTCATGTTGAATATGCCTGGCAAGGATGGTGTTTGCTTCTTCGTCATTTACTAGGGGGGGAATTGGGTACGGAGGGTTAACATCCTTCCAACATTTGTCTCCTGATTTTGAATTCATCAATTTACAGAATCATAACTTCATGTTTACTTTATTTTCCAAGTATTTCTTCAGAAATTACGATACCAGAACATTGTGTAGAACATCGATTGTTTTTTTACACAAGATGAAATGTGCGATAATGTCCAATGATATGTTGTTCGGTCGTTGTTGGTCGTTTATTAATAGCAAGGACTAGCAAATTACTGATGTGTCTTCTGTAGTTACGGTCATGAAAATATAGGGTTGCTATGTAGGAATTCTCCTTTTTTTATTTTTCAGCCGAAGTGATGCAAAAATGCAATTTATATTAGCAAATGAATTTAAACTGTTGAAATTCATCAGGTACTTACTATTTGTAACATGATATTTTAATTATACATAACTAACAGAGTGTAAAATACAGAAAGTCTGTCCCAGAGATCGACAATTCTAAGCCCCTTGAGTAATACCGGCCGAGTAAAAAGGACTGGGGTCGGCAGGATTTTGCTAGGGTCGGTCGGGTAACCGGGAGCACAACGTTTCTTCCTGGGCCTTGGCTCCAAGCAATGTAGGCAACACTCTGTATCGGTACATTGAAAAGTTAAAGTACAACGACTTACAAATATCGAACAATAACGTAAGAGTTAACGTACCAAGAGATACTTCTCTGACGACTCTTGACTTGAGGGAAAGCACAGCTTTCTTTTGCTCTCCGTACTTTATTTCACAGTTGACATCGGTGCAGTGGTTTAGTGCACGGGGTAGCAGATCTGTGCCTAGCAGCATGTTTATCATGGTGCTTTTGCCGGATGTGTGAGCGCCTGCAGTGAGTAAAAGTAGATCACGTCGCAGGCATCATTTGACGATTAGTTAACATAAAAAAACTAACATCATCTCTCATAATGCCACCGGGTGCCATAATGCCGCCACATAAAAATTGTTACAGAGGACTTCTCAAGATTGTCTTGAACACTTAAAACCATGAAGCCAGAGCATATAGCTCAGGATTACTGATGCTGTATTGGACCATTTATTTAAATCACTTTAAATCCATGTATATTTTGTCATGTGTCAGTATTATGGCATATGGTAGAATTATGAGAGTTAATGGTATATCAAAGTCGGAAGTATCTTATCTGGGGTCTGTTGATAGCTTTGATTTTCTTTTCTTTTGTCTTATTAACCATTTTCAGACCGGGCTTTCTTGGTCAATCTGGCTTTTGAGGCCCGTCCCTTCTAACTCCCGTAACTCTAACCCTATCCAGACTGCTGGGTGGATTTTTCTAAAAGTGCCAGCGCTAACTTTGACGTCGTATAGCTCCCAAACGGCTTGTGCTAGAACGACGAAACTTGGTGACTTTTCCTAAAATATTGTTGGCAACAAAAAAGTTTGTGATTTTTCGTGTTGCCATGGCAATGGGTTTTGAAAAGGCAAATTGTACAAAAATCACTAATTTTGGTTTAAACAATGGGATTTTAAGATTTTCTTGCTAAACTCAACTTCTTTTTATATATCTTAAATATCTAACACATCTTTGTTGAGCATTTATACATCAAATACTCATAAACTAAGCTAATGAGATTACATTTATTTCTGTA